>NC_086451.1:3023544-3323544 GCF_028390025.1 Pseudophryne corroboree
GGCTATTGTCGGCAGTGTTTGTGTTATGCATTTTTTAGTAAATTCCCGATTTCTACCAAATTGCAGGCGTATTTGACCGATGGTGTATTGATTCGTGATTTTTTCCTAGGACTTCCAAAATATTACGAATGCCCTCATCACTGCCGTGATTTTTGCTTAGTAAATTACCGAGATGACACTTTGAAGAAAAAACGGCATCTCGGTCAAAATCGGGACCTTAGTAAATATACCCCACTGTTCGACGTGATATAAACAGACATTGATTAAAATCGACAGTAACTAGTTCGACAGTAAATAGGCCGACTGCCATTAGTTCCAACATCTATTTGGTCGACAAAACTTAGATCGACACTTAATAGGCTCGACAGGTAATAGGTCGACATATACAAGATCGACAAAATTAAGATCGACACTAATTACTTTGACAGATAATATATCGACATATAAATATAGGCCAACTATAGAAAAAAGCTCTACAGCGCTACCCCTGCTTCCATTCGTGGAACTACAGCTCCCAGCCAGCCCTTACATCCACCACATACACCAGGCATGTCCAAACTGCGGCCCTCCAGCTCTTGTGAAACTACATATCCCCAGCATGCCCTGACACAGTTTTGCTGTCAGAGAATGCTAAAACGGTGTTTCAGGGCATGCTGGGATGTGTAGTTTCTCAACACCTGGAGTGCCGCAGTTTGGACATGCCTGACATACACAATACCCTGACCTCCTGCACATCTGCAACACTGACACCCTTCCCCCCCCACTGCTATTCCCCACGATACCCGTGCAAACTAAGACGCCACCGCCATCCCCCCTAGTCACCCCGGTGCCCGTCTACATTTACACGCCTAGCTATACACCCCACTGCCTTACGCGCTCCATGTTTCCCCGTGGCACTACAAGTAACACAACGCCCTGGCACTGCTCCCCGCTCTGGTAGCACAGTAACACCCTTCATGAAAGACCCCACCCATGTCTGCCAGCACACCCGGTGTCAAAGTCAGAAAAATATCATGCTGCACGTTGCCATATATTCACCTCATGCGCTTGCCCGCTGCACATGCACTTTCTCTGGCGTGCGTGCACATATTCGCAGTTGCGTGACGGCGCCTCTACGGGCGTGCGCTCCAGCGCATGGTATGTGCATTTACAGTAGAGTTTGTGTGCGTCTAGCGGGCGACACAATCGCTACTTAATAAATCCATATAGCAGGTTTAATAGATAATGTTCCCCTTAATAGTAACAGTAAGTTTGGTTAGTGTAGTTGGTCCCTGGACAAAGGAATTCCTCTGTTGGTTGTACGAAGGGCCAGACAGGGTTTGAGCAGATGTGTTTGGTACCTAACCGAAGAGTATTTTAATAGCAACAATCCGGTGTTGGTTAGGTAAAGATTAATCGCTCCTGCGTATAGTTATGGCCATTAGTAGATTCTGGACATTTCATATATTTGCAGTTCATTATCCATGCGGCGGGAATCCGGCGATTCCCTCCCACCTGAGCAGTTTGTAATAGTCACAGCCCACCTGTTCAAACTAACCTATGACCTTTTGTTATAGTGCGAGGAGACATTCCTGTGTCCAATGAACAATGAGATTATAGGTCCCTTTGTAGTGTACTGTATGCAGTGTATATAAGATCAGCCAGCCTGGGCAGCTCATTCTCTGACTCTCCACAAACGGTTTTCATATTGACTAACTTGGAGCTGGTACCAGAAGAAGCTGCGCAGCGATCGTTCCCAGTGTGTGTAAGTAATTCTCTGTAATCAACTCGCTCTTTGTTTGTATTGGCCATTCATTCTCTCTCTCTCTGTTATAGTATAAGATTGTAACGTTATTGTATATTTCTGTCTAGATATTCTGTTAGAATTATATGTTAGCTTGTAGTGTATGACTTGTAAACTGTTTACCCCTTTTCGATATAACTAAAAGCTTGTTAGTAAAGGTGTTGGAACCTTAGCACGGTATCGTGTGTTCATTACATTGCAGAGGGTAATAGGAGCGTCTCGATCGCTCAAACAGCTTTAGGATTAACAAGGTTAAGCAGCGTTATATCGCTGCAGTATTTCAGTACAAGGTTTACAGTATAAGAGTATCCTTTCTGTGTGTTACATTCAAGGTTTACTGATTGTCATCTTGTGAGCGTCTGCGCCGCTCGTGATCTCCTCGTATCTCGAGCGTCCGCTACGCTGGTAGCGTAGCATTACGGTAGTCGCCCGCCTATAGCGTGCTCGACACCAAGCATTAAGCTGTGAGCGAGCGTGCCGCATGTGCGTCTCGATCACGGCCGAGCGTATGCTACGCTAAGCGCGTACCCTTACGGTACCCCATACGCCAATTGCGTACTGAGTCTCTTACCCATATAGTGAAGGTTATAAGGTAATCATAATCAGCATTATCAATTGGCGGCTCGTCCGTCCTCCACATATCCACACTGACGAAAGCAGACGTGATCTGCCAGCAAGGGCGGGAAGGCAGTAGTGCTGGCTAGATAAGCGTCTGTTTCGCTACGTTGTAGGAGTGCTGGTGGAATCCGGAACCGGAGGTAAGAACAATACGCTATTGTCTTTTTAAAACTGTTTATTTCTGTTTTGCGTACACACGCACGCATACATCTGCATTTCTTTTCATTTGTGTATTTTCACATCACTTTCCTGTTTACCATTTCACAATTGATAACGTGCTGAGAAAGATTTGTTGCTATTGGTAGTTAAAAGTAATATTAATACGTTAAGGAGTAATTTGTAAAACACGCGCACGGCTTGCCTAAGATACAAGGAAGTTCGGTGTGGTGTTCAGTAGATGATTACAGTTAAAGATCATCTACATTGATATAAACGTGTTAATTGTATTTCTGTGGATATACCTGGCTTGCGTACATGTGTCTCTAACAAAGGGCGGGACTAGCGTACGCGACGCAAGGGCCGACGCACGGAGCGTATATTACGCAACGGAGCGTCTCGGTACGCCCACATAATACAAATCACACGATAGTATTATTTTAAATAGGCGAAAAGGAGGCAACGCGATAATAGCGCAAATCGATCTCAGTGTCCAAAATTTTAAGCTAATAGATCCTTCTCTAATTTGCGACTCATCTGGACTAGACTGTGTTACTGAATGAAAGTGATTTCTGCGCAGAAACGAAAGTAAAGAGCATATGAGGTGAAAGAGTGTGTATACATATATATAAGTTTCTAAAAAATTTTGGGTTGAACCACAGGAAATCATCGAGTTCTCGTGAGGTACATACGTGTAAGTGACTGCATAGTGGCTTGGGAGGCATCCCTTGTTAAACATTAAAAAAAAAAAAAAAAGAGCATTAGAGTATAGCAGACCAGGAGGTCTACTGTAGCACAGACCAGGAGGTCCAGACAGACCAGGAGGTCTAGGTACAGCAGACTAAGAAGTCCACTATAGATGTTGGTGCGATACCCATATAGGCCATTAAGCTCTGGCTGAAGGAATTCGCAGCCACAATTTTCGATTCCACTGGTCGCTCCGCACATAAGATTAGTTGCTTATGTGCAGAACGATTGTACCGCACGTAATTGTGTGCATTAGTTAGTAACTTGACCCAGTACCATTTGCGTACGCTAGAGGGGTCACAAACGCTATTTGTACATTCTAACGTGATTTGTGTAATTTTTTTATTTTAAGGGAGGTTCGCTGGTCACTCGGGAACTATCCAACAACCAATAGTTACTGGAAAGGGTTAAGTGCTCTTCGGATCACACCCACATGTTCCAGTAAATAGAGATTCAGGTCGCAGGGGCCCTAGGTTGAGTACGCCAGCGCTAAGGCAGTGTGTGGGCGTATTGGTCGACGTGGGCGAGTGAGTGGAGTACTCGGTAAACTTCCGCCGCCGGCCTACCCAGGACATCTTGGTTTTTGTAAGGGTTCGCTGAAGACCCTGATTTGAAGGTCAGAGGTAGTGAAAGCAGCACCTGCAAAGATGGGGGCCAGTTGTTCAGGTAGGGGGCGATCAACCTCGGTTCGGGTTGACTTAGTAAACCGACCAATCGGGTCGGCAAGGTATGTAATGTGTGAGAAATACGGTTCACACACAGAGGTTTTGTGCGACGAATGGGAAAGAATGACTGTGCATGATGGGGAAAAGTTCCCACGGGTAGGCAGTTTTAGCCCAGACGTGTTACAAAATCTAAGGAGAAGGATATGTCTCATTAAACCTGCAAAGAGACGGATCAAATATTATGATTGTTTACAATTATGGCAACGGGAAAGTGAAATACAAGGAGAATTAGCTTATACAGCTGACTCTCACTTTGGTAAGAAAAATGTGGCAGCGAGAGAGAAGGTGGTTACAGAGAATGGCACACTGGTGAATGATAAAAATGCACTTAGCAACTGTATTATAGATGATAAGGATAAGTGTAACAAATGTAACAATGATAAAAGTAAAACAAACAAAAAAAAAAAAGTTAAATGTACAACTATTAACCCATGCAAGTTGCACCCCATGTTAAACTTCCCTCAGGATCACCAGCAAGAAAGTGAGCCCAGCACGATGTCGGCACCTTTTCCAGCAGCCATCCTACAAGACATCCAGGTGGACGCGACCAAATTGGTAAAGACAGTAATCAAACCCCCTAACGGAGGGTCAGGTGAGGTCGTGTCCACAGGTACGTACGGTGTTATATATCACGCACAAACAAATGTACCTCATATTGTAGAACCAACACAAGATGATGTAGTTGAATTAAACCCTGTCAGGGTGATCACAGTCCCCAATGGGAAGACTGACGCTCAGGGAATCATTCCCGTCAAGGACAGTGCAATGCGCCGTCCCTGGTGTCGGACAGAATTAAGGTCAATTATGTCTGAATTTCCTGATCCTAGGAAAGATCTAGTTGCATGTCAAAGGTTTATTAAAGAACTAGGAAACTCCACAGAACCCACCAACAAAGATTGGCGGACAGTGCTGAGGGCATGTTTGCCCTCCAGTGTTGACCCTGCGAAATTTATTGCTGATTGTAAATTAGACACGCAGGTACCTTGTACGGAGGAACACAATCAGGAATGTATTAAGCAGATCAACCGACAGTTAGAAGTATATTTCCCAGCCATTGTCGAGTGGAACAAAATCTTCTCCATAAGACAAAACGAAGGGGACTTTTAATTATTTCCACCGGGCATTGCAGGACATGACTAGGTATACAGGTATAGAAAACATCGAAACAAGTGCACCGCACAGAGAAGTAGCAGTATTTGTGTTAATGGATGGTTTAAATGAAGTGTTGAGAACAAGGGTACAGACCACCAACCCAAACTGGAGAAATATCTCGGTGGCTGCATTAAGAAAGTCTGCTGTTGGGCATGAGCAAAACATCATCAAGCACAGGGAAACAAAGAAGCCCCAGATCCCTATGGGTAAGTCAAAGGTGATAAGGTGTTATAATTGCCAGAAAGAAGGTCATTTTGCAAGAGATTGTAGATCAAGAAGTAGACAAAAGTCATATCAACCCCCTAGACAAGAACACGAGCAGAGTTATAACACACGAAATTGTAATCAGGGACCATATAGGAAGAAGTTTTGGGCCGCACCTGTAACATGCAGACAGGAAAGGTGATCATTAGGACTGATAGTAAGCCTGAGGTTACAGTTAATGATATTGGGAGGTCAGTTCCTTGTAAACACAGGAACGGCCGGGTAAACGTTGAAATTTATCTGTAAATGTTTTTTCTTCCCCATCTCTGATGTTCATCGGCAGAACTCATACATCACATAGCTATTTGGTCCTTGCAGAAGTCTACCAAACCCCAGTGTGACCTACCGACATCGGTGTGTCCTGGCCAGGCGCAAAACGGTGGGGAGTGGAAATACTGGTGGGGAGGGGACTTCGCAAGGACACCAGTGGAAGTGTTGGTGTGACAGCCTGATGGTGAACGGAAGATCTGATAATGTTTTTTTTTTTGTTTGTTGTTTAATGTAAAATGTGATGAATTGTTCTCTCTCTCATTTGTTTTTTTTCCTTTTCTCTCTTCTCTTCTTTCTCATGTTTTAAAGATGGTATGTCACACATCAGTTAGACAAATGGTAATGCAAGATTTTTGCTCCTTACAGGGAGATCGCTGATTTGGAAGGAATATTGTATCACCGGAGCGTTCGTTTGGAAGACTGAGAGACAGCACCTTTGAGATGACAGCAGAGCAAGAAGAACAACAAGACTAGAGGACATAAGACATCGTAACATTTTTCTTTCCCCTCAAAGTATTTTTTTGTACCCCCATTACAAATTTCTCTTTCTCCTCCTGTAAGATGGACTCGCCCCAAGAGACTGCAGTCCGTGTTTTCCTGTTGACCATGATGTTGACCAGAGCAGTCTGTTTCGGTGAGAGTACCAGTGAGGTCGAGAAAGGATCCAGAATGGGTTTCTGATGACTGAGACGGAGGTGTAAATTTCCAATAGCAACACAATCACCGAGCAAAGGCGAGTACCGGAAAACGATCTAGCAGACATGTTATTTATAGACATTGTGAAGGATTGTTAGCTAAAGGGAACTGCATCTGTAGACACTGTGACAGTATAGTCGAGGATGGGTGCATCAAGAAATGTCAGTCCAGTTTTAATATCCATACGGACCGGCATCCATTGAGTGACTATCACTCATTAGTGGGTAAAGTGTTAAATAAGACAGACTGTTGGGTATGCTCTCAGTACCTCAAGGCCATAGCAAATCAGGACTAGTACCATTCCCTTTAACTGTAGGAGAGGTACTTGAGCTAAGTGGTGGGAGGCCGGTGGAGAGGAGGTTTAATATCTCCAGTACTCCTAGTTTGAAGCTCCACCAATATCATGTGGATAGGTCCTTAGTGTGCTTTAACATTTCCAATCCCCGAAAGCCGGGAAATTGGGAAGTGTCATGGAGTAATCAAACCATGACATTCTCACATAGAGCCGACAGATTGCCCATAGAAACAGAACTTATACGCCAGATAGCCGACCATAGGAAATTCTTTCGGTATAGGTACACCTTAGGAAGTAGGATCATGCGAGTTGGAGAAGTATCACCAGGATACTGTGCACAGATCGTACAAACTGATATGTGCACTAAACAGATGGGAGAATTAGGGTTAGGAGAGTTCACATGGAAAATTTGTAACATGGTAATGTCATACTCCGTCCCATATGTTCTCCCCGATGATGCATATTTCATATGCGGGAGGAAGGCGTATAAGTGGCTTGCCCCAAACTCAGAAGGGTTATGTTATATTGGAAAAGTACTGCCTGAGGTAATGACTGTATCCCACACTAAAATGAAAGATATTCACCGTGGTGCCCAAGCTCCTTATACTCACACCCATTACGAGCACGTCGTTAAAAGGCAACTGATAGAGAAAACAGAGCATCCGGCCTCTGATTTGATCCATGAATCCACCGGGATTCAATTCCTAATCGCGTTAGATATCACTCATACCGCCAGAGGAGTGTTAAACTATAGATATATATCTGCGCTTGCTAATTTATTAGACAATATCACTGAAATGTATGACGACACATTCAGGTATACTGGAAGAGAGTTACAAGCCTACTAAACAGAACTGGTTCAGCATAGGATGATTCTCAATTATCTCACAGCAGTGACAGGCGGGTATTGTGTCACCTTGGCTACTCAATATGGAATAAAGTGTTGCACGTATATTACAAACAGCACTGAGGACCCGGTCGAGGTCATAGACCAAAAGATGGATGACATCTTGCAATTAAAATGGGAGTTCCGAAGGAAACACAATCTCACCCTTGCTGCTGTGGGTAATGGGCTGACCAGTTGGGTGTCATGGTTGAACCCACGAAATTGGTTCTCTGGTTTAGGAGAATGGGCCCAAGGTATTATTATGGATGTAGGGAAATTTCTTTTGTGTATTCTGGGTGTCATCATATTGGTCGGTCTGATATTTAGATGCGTTCGGGTTTTAGCGAAGCGTAGAAACAGTACCAGGGTGATGAGTCTAAGGAGCGAGGACACTGTACTAACAACGACTAATTTGATTTATGACCCAACGATAGAGACAATGTTGTGATGAAAATGTGATTCCACGGTCCGTTTCTTTCACCCGTTTCTCCTTTGTTTTCCTCCAAGGTACAAAGACATCCGCTTGGAAGAAGAATTTGACAACCTTTTACACAGACCATTGATGGACAATGCCATAGACCCCCATTTTCCCTAGTGACTTTAACTTTTACGATAGCCCAATATTTTAAAGATTGTAAGTCTATGGACATTGAGAAAGCTTTCTGCTCAGCATTTATAGCAAAAGCATCGGGAGACTACAGTCAACATGTACATCGAGACAAGACATCAGACAAGACCTCAATCAGCAAATGTATATTAAACTCACATAGTTTATGACTGCATTTACCATAATTGCTTCTTATCTTCACCACTACAACCTTCAGGTAATGACACACATAGTCGATAGGGAATATAGGCACAGATATCAGCACTCACATATTCCCCCAATCATGTATCATCAACTAAAATGTGCTCCCCAATTTTGTTGCAACCAAAAGCCGAAAAGAGCTCGGTAAAGTTTGACAGCCCATCCACAGGCCCTTAATACGGGATAAGAAGGAATTCAAATGTATACTTCGCAATACCTCGAAGCTTGATTTAAAACACGTACGGCACGATGATACATGACCCCTCAAACATGGACTCATACACACATGCTTCTACTATTTCACTAGGTCATAATTTTTTTTCCCCACCTTCTTCCCTTCACCCTTACCCAATCATAGAAATGTATTACATATGACATATATTTTTCTCTTTTTGAACTGTTTTAGGAAGTGGCAGTTATTGATGACTGCCAAAGGGTGGACTGTCAAAGTCAGAAAAATATCATGCTGCACGTTGCCATATATTCACCTCATGCGCTTGCCCGCTGCACATGCACTTTCTCTGGCGTGCGTGCACATATTCGCAGTTGCGTGACGGCGCCTCTACGGGCGTGCGCTCCAGCGCATGGTATGTGCATTTACGGTAGAGTTTGTGTGCGTCTAGCGGGCGACACAATCGCTACTTAATAAATCCATATAGCAGGTTTAATAGATAATGTTCCCCTTAATAGTAACAGTAAGTTTGGTTAGTGTAGTTGGTCCCTGGACAAAGGAATTCCTCTGTTGGTTGTACGAAGGGCCAGACAGGGTTTGAGCAGATGTGTTTGGTACCTAACCGAAGAGTATTTTAATAGCAACAATCCGGTGTTGGTTAGGTAAAGATTAATCGCTCCTGCGTATAGTTATGGCCATTAGTAGATTCTGGACATTTCATATATTTGCAGTTCATTATCCATGCGGCGGGAATCCGGCGATTCCCTCCCACCTGAGCAGTTTGTAATAGTCACAGCCCACCTGTTCAAACTAACCTATGACCTTTTGTTATAGTGCGAGGAGACATTCCTGTGTCCAATGAACAATGAGATTATAGGTCCCTTTGTAGTGTACTGTATGCAGTGTATATAAGATCAGCCAGCCTGGGCAGCTCATTCTCTGACTCTCCACAAACGGTTTTCATATTGACTAACTTGGAGCTGGTACCAGAAGAAGCTGCGCAGCGATCGTTCCCATTGTGTGTAAGTAATTCTCTGTAATCAACTCGCTCTTTGTTTGTATTGGCCATTCATTCTCTCTCTCTCTGTTATAGTATAAGATTGTAACGTTATTGTATATTTCTGTCTAGATATTCTGTTAGAATTATATGTTAGCTTGTAGTGTATGACTTGTAAACTGTTTACCCCTTTTCGATATAACTAAAAGCTTGTTAGTAAAGGTGTTGGAACCTTAGCACGGTATCGTGTGTTCATTACATTGCAGAGGGTAATAGGAGCATCTCGATCGCTCAAACAGCTGTAGGATTAACAAGGTTAAGCAGCGTTATATCGCTGCAGTATTTCAGTACAAGGTTTACAGTATAAGAGTATCCTTTCTGTGTGTTACATTCAAGGTTTACTGATTGTCATCTTGTGAGCGTCTGCGCCGCTCGTGATCTCCTCGTGGTCTCGAGCGTCCGCTACGCTGGTAGCGTAGCATTACGGTAGTCGCCCGCCTATAGCGTGCTCGACATCACGCATTAAGCTGTGAGCGAGCGTGCCGCATGTGCGTCTTGATCACGGCCGCGTACCCTTACGGTACCCCATACGCCAATTGCGTACTGAGTCTCTTACCCATATAGTGAAGGTTATAAGGTAATCATAATCAGCATTATCACCGGGCACCCTGCTGCACATCTGCAACGCTGACACCCTCCCCCCCCCACTATTCCCCACGATACCCGTGCAAACTTAGACGCCGCCGCCATCCCCCCTAGTCACCCCGCTGCCCGTCTACATTTACACGCCTAGCTATACACCCCACTGCCTTACGCGCTCCATGTTTCCCCGTGGCACTACAAGTAACACAACGCCCTGGCACTGCTCCCCGCTCTGGTAGCACAGTAACACCCTTCATGAAAGACCCCACCCATGTCTGCCAGCACACCCGGGCACCCTGCTGCACATCTGCAATGCTGACACCCTCCCCCCCACCTGCTATCCACCCCGATACCGTTTCAGCCATCCCCCTAGTCACCCCGGTGCCCGTCTACATTTACACGCCTAGCTATACACCCCACTGCCTTACGCGCTCCATGTTTCCCCGTGGCACTACAAGTAACACAACGCCCTGGCACTGCTCCCCACTCTGGTAGCACAGTAACGCACTTCAACCGTCCACCTAGCCAGCCTAGCCCCTATATGCACTTAACCTCACCTCCCTCCAACTGTCCCCCGAACCCCAGCTATCCCCAGCCGTGTACCCCGAGACGCACACCTCTCTCCCTAGCCATCTACCCCTCTACCAACATACGCTCCCCCACAGCCGTGTACTGCCCCTATACGCCCCAGCACACCGGAACGTCACCCCGTTATCGGGCAGAGGTGCAGGCAGCATTCCCCATTGCACTACAGGTGCCAAAATTCCACCAACACTCTAGCTACATAATCCCTGTGGATAAGCACTGCAAGCGCTATAATGGCAGAGTTTGCTTAAGTTAACCGTTCCGGGCCAACGTTCCGAGATACATTCCGGTTAATTATTTTTTTTTTAAATGTATTTAAATGATGCTATCACTGATGACACCAATCAAAACACAACGTGTCCGTTCGCGCCGAAATCCAACCAATAAAATATACTACTACATAAGACAAACCAACAGTTCAGTATGGCCTGACGTATAGAGGTGCCACTAAATTATCCAATAATACTACATGAATCCTATAGTGAAGGAGGAGCTATGTTCCCGCTCTTTTACACAGAATAAAAGATCTGTCCCTCCCTTGCTTAGGCGCCATTTGCTTGAGACTGCTAACTGGCTGTATACGGTCTGTTAGCGTCTTGTGATTGGCTTCCATATCAGAGCTTTTCTGGAGAAGTGACCGGGACGAGAATTCTTCCGACGCAGAGGAGAAGACCGATCCTGTTTTTTTTCTCATCTTAATAGGTAAGCGCTGAGCTAACTGTACTCTGTCTTTCTATTACACTCTCATCCTAAATAAATTGTCCCATATTTCTTATTCTCTTTTTCAACTGCTATCTCTGCCACTGCTGATGGGCATTATTTGTATATCTGTCACTGCAGTGTGGAATGATGTCGGTATCTGGCACTGCTTTCTGGCATAATTTGTGTATCTTGCACCGTTTGTTGGCAAAATTTGGGTATCTGTCACTGCTGGTTGGCATAATTTGGGTATATGGCACTGCGGGGGGGGGGGGGGGGGGGTCATTATTTGTGTATATGTCACTGCTGGGGGGTCATTATTTGTGTATATGTCGCTGGTGCTCATTATTTGTGTATATGTCACTGCTGGGGTTCATTATTTGTGTATATGTCACTGTTGGGGGGTCATTATTTGTGTATATGGCACTGCTGGGTGGCATAATTTGGGTATATATCACAGCTGGTTGGCATTATTTGTGTATATGGCACTGCTGGGTGGCATAATTTGGGTATATGTCACAGCTGGTTGGCATAATTTGGGTATATGGCACTGCTGGTTGGCATAATTTGGGTATATGGCACTGCTGGTTGGCATAATTTGGGTATATGGCACTGCTGGTTGGCATAATTTGGGTATATGGCACTGCTGGGGGGTCATTATTTGTGTATATGGCACTGCTGGGGGGTCATTATTTGTGTATATGTCACTGCGGGGGGTCATTATTTGTGTATATGTCACTGCTGGGGGGTCATTATTTGTGTATATGTCACTGCTGGGGGGTCATTATTTGTGTATATGTCACTGCTTGGGGGTCATTATTTGTGTATATGTCACTGCTGGGGGTCATTATTTGTGTATATGTCACTGCTGGGGGGTCATTATTTGTGTATATGTCACTGCTGGGCGGTCATTATTTGTGTATGTCACTGCTGGGGGTCATTATTTGTGTATATGTCACTGGCGGTCATTATTTGTGTATATGTCACTGCTGGGGGGTCATTATTTGTGTATATGTCACTGCTGGGGGGGTCATTATTTGTGTATATGTCACTGCTGGGGGGTCATTATTTGTGTATATGTCACTGCTGGGGGTCATTATTTGTGTATATGTCACTGCTGGGGGGTCATTATTTGTGTATATGTCACTGCTGGGCGGTCATTATTTGTGTATATGTCACTGCTGGGGGGTCATTATTTGTGTATATGTCACTGGCGGTCATTATTTGTGTATATGTCACTGCTGGGGGGTCATTATTTGTCTATATGTCACTGCTGGGGGGTCATTATTTGTGTATATGTCACTGCTGGGGGGTCAATATTTGTGTATATGGCACTGCTGGGGGTCATTATTTGTGTATATGGCACTGCTGGGGGTCATTATTTGTGTATATGTCACTGCTGGGGGTCATTATTTGTGTATATGTCACTGGCGGTCATTATTTGTGTATATGTCACTGTGGGGGGGGTCATTATTTGTGTATATGTCACTGCTGGGGGGTCATTATTTGTGTATATGTCACTGCTGGGGGGTCATTATTTGTGCATATGTCACTGGCGGTCATTATTTGTGTATATGTCACTGCTGGGGGGGTCATTATTTGTGTATATGTCACTGCTGGGCGGTCATTATTTGTGTATATGTCACTGCTGGGGGGGTCATTATTTGTGTATATGTCACTGCGGGGGGGGGTCATTATTTGTGTATATGTCACTGCTGGGGGGTCATTATTTGTGTATATGTCACTGCTGGGGGGTCATTATTTGTGTATATGTCACTGCTGGGGGGGTCATTATTTGTGTATATGTCACTGCTGGGGGGTCATTATTTGTGTATATGTCACTGGCGGTCATTATTTGTGTATATGTCACTGCGGGGGGGTCATTATTTGTGTATATGTCACTGCTGGGGGGTCATTATTTGTGTATATGTCACTGCTGGGGGGTCATTATTTGTGTATATGTCACTGCTGGGGGGTCATTATTTGTGTATATGTCACTGCTGGGCGGTCATTATTTGTGTATATGTCACTGCTGGGGGGTCATTATTTGTGTATATGTCACTGCGGTGTATATGTCACTGCTGGGCGGTCATTATTTGTGTATATGTCACTGCTGGGGGGTCATTATTTGTGTATATGTCACTGCTGGGGGGTCATTATTTGTGTATATGTCACTGCTGGGGGGGTCATTATTTGTATATATGTCTGCTGGGGGGTCATTATTTGTGTATATGTCACTGCTGGGGGGTCATTATTTGTGTATATGTCACTGCTGGGGGTCATTATTTGTGTATATGTCACTGCTGGGGGGTCATTATATGTGTATATGTCACTGCTGGGGGTCATTATTTGTGTATATGTCACTGCTGGGCGGTCATTATTTGTGTATATGTCACTGCTGGGGGGTCATTATTTGTGTATATGTCACTGCTGGGGGGTCATTATATGTGTATCTGTCACTGCGGGGGGTCATTATTTGTGTATATGTCACTGGCGGTCATTATTTGTGTATATGTCACTGCTGGGGGGTCATTATTTGTGTATATGTCACTGGCGGTCATTATTTGTGTATATGTCACTGCTGGGGGGTCATTATTTGTGTATCTGTCACTGCGGGGGGTCATTATTTGTGTATATGTCACTGCTGGGGGTCATTATTTGTGTATCTGTCACTGCTGGGTGGCATTATTTGTGTATATGTCACTGCTGGGGGTCATTATTTGTGTATATGTCACTGCTGGGGGGTCAATATTTGTGTATATGTCACTGCTGGGGGGTCATTATATGTGTATATGTCACTGCTGGGGGTCATTATTTGTGTATATGTCACTGCTGGGGGGTCATTATTTGTGTATATGTCACTGCGGGGGGGTCATTATTTGTGTATATGTCACTGCTGGGGGGTCATTATTTGTGTATATGTCACTGGCGGTCATTATTTGTGTATATGTCACTGCGGGGGGGTCATTATTTGTGTATATGTCACTGCGGGGGGGTCATCATTTGTGTATATGTCACTGCTGGGGGTCATTATTTGTGTATATGTCACTGCGGGGGGGTCATTATTTGTGTATATGTCACTGCTGGGGGTCATTATTTGTGTATCTGTCACTGCGGGGGGTCATTATTTGTGTATATGTCACTGGCGGTCATTATTTGTGTATATGTCACTGCTGGGGGGGTCATTATTTGTGTATATGTCACTGGCGGTCATTTTTGTGTATATGTCACTGGCGGTCATTATTTGTGTATATGTCACTGCGGGGGGGGGTCATTATTTGTGTATATGTCACTGCGGGGGGGTCATTATTTGTGTATATGTCACTGCTGGGCGGTCATTATTTGTGTATATGTCACTGCTGGGGGGTCATTATTTGTGTATATGTCACTGCGGTGTATATGTCACTGCTGGGCGGTCATTATTTGTGTATATGTCACTGCTGGGGGGTCATTATTTGTGTATATGTCACTGCTGGGGGGGTCATTATTTGTGTATATGTCACTGCTGGGGGTCATTATTTGTGTATATGTCACTGCTGGGGGGGTCATTATTTGTATATATGTCACTGCTGGGGGGTCATTATTTGTGTATATGTCACTGCTGGGGGGTCATTATTTGTGTATATGTCACTGCTGGGGGTCATTATTTGTGTATATGTCACTGCTGGGGGGGTCATTATATGTGTATATGTCACTGCTGGGGGTCATTATTTGTGTATATGTCACTGCTGGGCGGTCATTATTTGTGTATATGTCACTGCTGGGGGGTCATTATTTGTGTATATGTCACTGCTGGGGGGTCATTATATGTGTATCTGTCACTGCGGGGGGTCATTATTTGTGTATATGTCACTGGCGGTCATTATTTGTGTATATGTCACTGCTGGGGGGTCATTATTTGTGTATATGTCACTGGCGGTCATTATTTGTGTATATGTCACTGCTGGGGGGTCATTATTTGTGTATCTGTCACTGCGGGGGGTCATTATTTGTGTATATGTCACTGCTGGGGGTCATTATTTGTGTATCTGTCACTGCTGGGTGGCATTATTTGTGTATATGTCACTGCTGGGGGTCACTATTTGTGTATATGTCACTGCTGGGGGGGTCATTATTTGTGTATATGTCACTGCTGGGGGGTCATTATATGTGTATATGTCACTGCTGGGGGTCATTATTTGTGTATATGTCACTGCTGGGGGGTCATTATTTGTGTATATGTCACTGCGGGGGGGTCATTATTTGTGTATATGTCACTGCTGGGGGGTCATTATTTGTGTATATGTCACTGGCGGTCATTATTTGTGTATATGTCACTGCGGGGGGGTCATTATTTGTGTATATGTCACTGCGGGGGGGTCATTATTTGTGTATATGTCACTGCTGGGGATCATTATTTGTGTATATGTCACTGCGGGGGGGTCATTATTTGTGTATATGTCACTGCTGGGGGGTCATTATTTGTGTATATGTCACTGCTGGGGGTCATTATTTGTGTATCTGTCACTGCGGGGGGTCATTATTTGTGTATATGTCACTGGCGGTCATTATTTGTGTATATGTCACTGCTGGGGGGGTCATTATTTGTGTATATGTCACTGGCGGTCATTATTTGTGTATATGTCACTGGCGGTCATTATTTGTGTATATGTCACTGCGGGGGGGTCATTATTTGTGTATATGTCACTGCGGGGGGGTCATTATTTGTATATATGTCACTGCTGGGGGTCATTATTTGTGTATATGTCACTGCGGGGGGTCATTATTTGTGTATATGTCACTGCTGGGGGTCATTATTTGTGTATATGTCACTGCTGGGGGGTCATTATTTGTGTATATGTCACTGCTGGGGGGTCATTATTTGTGTATATGTCACTGCGGGGGGGTCATTATTTGTGTATATGTCACTGCTGGGGGTCATTATTTGTGTATATGTCACTGCGGGGGGGTCATTATTTGTGTATATGTCACTGCTGGGGGTCATTATCTGTGTATATGGCACTGCTGGGGGTCATTATTTGTGTATATGTCACTGCGGGGGGGTCATTATTTGTGTATATGTCACTGCTGGGGGGTCATTATTTGTGTATATGTCACTGCTCGGCGGTCATTATTTGTGTATATGTCACTGCTGGGCGGTCATTATTTGTGTATATGTCACTGCTGGGGGTCATTATTTGTGTATATGGCACTGCTGGGGGGTCATTATTTGTATATATGTCACTGCTGGGGGGCCATTATTTGTGTATCTGTCACTGCGGGGGGGTCATTATTTGTGTATATGTCACTGCGGGGGGGTCATTATTTGTATATATGTCACTGCTGGGGGGTCATTATTTGTGTATATGTCACTGGCGGTCATTATTTGTGTATATGTCACTGCGGGGGGGTCATTATTTGTGTATATGTCACTGCTGGGGTCATTATTTGTGTATATGGCACTGCTGGGGGTCATTATTTGTGTATATGGCACTGCTGGGGGTCATTATTTGTGTATATGGCACTGCTGGGGGTCATTATTTGTGTATATGGCACTGCTGGGGGTCATTATTTGTGTATATGTCACTGCGGGGGGGGGTCATTATTTGTATATATGTCACTGCTGGGGGGTCATTATTTGTGTATATGTCACTGGCGGTCATTATTTGTGTATATGTCACTGCGGGGGGGTCATTATTTGTGTATATGGCACTGCTGGGGGTCATTATTTGTGTATATGGCACTGCTGGGGGTCATTATTTGTGTATATGGCACTGCTGGGGGTCATTATTTGTGTATATGGCACTGCTGGGGGTCATTATTTGTGTATATGTCACTGCTGGGGGTCATTATCTGTGTATATGGCACTGCTGGGGTCATTATTTGTGTATATGGCACTGCTGGGGGTCATTATTTGTGTATATGGCACTGCTGGGGTCATTATTTGTGTATATGGCACTGCTGGGGTCATTATTTGTGTATATGGCACTGCTGGGGGCATTATTTGTGTATATGGCACTGCTGGGGGCATTATTTGTGTATATGGCACTGCTGGGGGTCATTATTTTTGTATATGGCACTGCTGGGGGTCATTATTTGTGTATATGGCACTGCTGGGGGTCATTATTTGTGTATATGGCACTGCTGGGGGGTCATTATTTGTGTATATGTCAATGCTGGGCGGTCATTATTTGTGTATATGTCACTGCTGGGGGGTCATTATTTGTGTATATGTCACTGGCGGTCATTATTTGTGTATATGTCACTGCTGGGGGGTCATTATTTGTGTATATGTCACTGCTGGGGGGTCATTATTTGTGTATATGTCACTGCTGGGGGGTCATTATTTGTGTATATGTCACTGCTGGGGGTCATTATTTGTGTACATGTCACTGCTGGGGGGTCATTACTTGTGTATATGTCACTGCTGGGCGGTCATTATTTGTGTATATGTCACTGCTGGGGGGTCATTATTTGTGTATATGTCACTGGCGGTCATTATTTGTGTGTATGTCACTGCTGGGGGGTCATTATTTGTCTATATGTCACTGCTGGGGGGTCATTGTGTATATGTCACTGCTGGGGGGTCAATATTTGTGTATATGGCACTGCTGGGGGTCATTATTTGTGTATATGGCACTGCTGGGGGTCATTATTTGTGTATATGGCACTGCTGGGGGTCATTATTTGTGTATATGGCACTGCTGGGGGTCATTATTTGTGTATATGTCACTGCTGGGGGTCATTATTTGTGTATATGTCACTGGCGGTCATTATTTGTGTATATGTCACTGTGGGGGGGTCATTATTTGTGTATATGTCACTGCTGGGGGGTCATTATTTGTGTATATGTCACTGCTGGGGGGTCATTATTTGTGTATATGTCACTGCTGGGGGGTCATTATTTGTGTATATGTCACTGGCGGTCATTATTTGTGTATATGTCACTGCTGGGGGGTCATTATTTGTGTATATGTCACTGCTGGGCGGTCATTATATGTGTATATGTCACTGCCGGGGGTCATTATTTGTGTATATGTCACTGCGGGGGGGGGGGGGGGGGGTCATTATTTGTGTATATGTCACTGCTGGGGGGTCATTATTTGTGTATATGTCACTGCTGGGGGGTCATTATTTGTGTATATGTCACTGCTGGGGGGGTCATTATTTGTGTATATGTCACTGCTGGGGGGTTATTATTTGTGTATATGTCACTGGCGGTCATTATTTGTGTATATGTCACTGCGGGGGGTCATTATTTGTGTATATGTAACTGCTGGGGGGTCATTATTTGTGTATATGTCACTGCTGGGGGGGTCATTATTTGTGTATATGTCACTGCTGGGGGGTCATTATTTGTGTATATGTCACTGCTGGGCGGTCATTATTTGTGTATATGTCACTGCTGGGGGGTCATTTTTTGTGTATATGTCACTGCGGTGTATATGTCACTGCTGGGCGGTTATTATTTGTGTATATGTCACTGCTGGGGGGTCATTATTTGTGTATATGTCACTGCTGGGGGGTCATTATTTGTGTATATGTCACTGCTGGGGGGTCATTATTTGTGTATATGTCACTGCGGGGGGGTCATTATTTGTGTATATGTCACTGCTGGGGTCATTATTTGTGTATATGGCACTGCTGGGGGTCATTATTTGTGCATATGGCACTGCTGGGGGTCATTATTTGTGTATATGGCACTGCTGGGGGTCATTATTTGTGTATATGTCACTGCGGGGGGGTCATTATTTGTATATATGTCACTGCTGGGGGGTCATTATTTGTGTATATGTCACTGCTGGGGTCATTATTTGTGTATATGGCACTGCTGGGGGTCATTATTTGTGTATATGGCACTGCTGGGGGTCATTATTTGTGTATATGGCACTGCTGGAGGTCATTATTTGTGTATATGGCACTGCTGGGGGTCATTATTTGTAGAGATGAGCGGGTTCGGTTTCTCTGAATCCGAACCCGCCAGAACTTCATGTTTTTTTTCACGGGTCCGAGCGACTCGGATCTTCCCGCCTTGCTCGGTTAACCCGAGCGCGCCCGAACGTCATCATGACGCTGTCGGATTCTCGCGAGGCTCGGATTCTATCGCGAGACTCGGATTCTATATAAGGAGCCCGCGTCGCCGCCATTTTCACACGTGCATTGAGATTGATAGGGAGAGGACGTGGCTGGCGTCCTCTCCGTTTAGAATTAGAATAGATTAGAGAGACACTTGATTTACTAATTTTGGGGAGCATTAGGAGTACTCAGTACAGTGCAGAGTTTTGCTGATAGTGACCAGTGACCACCACTTTTATTTATAATCCGTTCTCTGCCTGAAAAAAGCGATACACAGCACACAGTGACTCAGTCACATACCATATCTGTGTGCACTGCTCAGGCTCAGGCCAGTGTGCTGCATCATCTATTATCTATATATAATATTATATATATCTGTCTGACTGCTCAGCTCACACAGCTTATAATTGTGGGGGAGACTGGGGAGCACTACTGCAGTGCCAGTTATAGGTTATAGCAGGAGCCAGGAGTACATAATATATTATATAGTGAGTGACCACCAGACACACAGTGCAGTTTATTTAATATATCCGTTCTCTGCCTGAAAAAAGCGATACACACAGTGACTCAGTCAGTCACATACCATATCTGTGTGCACTGCTCAGGCCAGTGTGCTGCATCATCTATATATATATTATATATCTGTCTGACTGCTCAGCTCACACAGCTTATAATTGTGGGGGAGACTGGGGAGCACTACTGCAGTGCCAGTTATAGGTTATAGCAGGAGCCAGGAGTACATAATATTATATTAAAATTAAACAGTGCACACTTTTGCTGCAGGAGTGCCACTGCCAGTGTGACTAGTGACCAGTGACCTGACCACCAGTATATAATATTAGTAGTATACTATCTCTTTATCAACCAGTCTATATTAGCAGCAGACACAGTACAGTGCGGTAGTTCACGGCTGTGGCTACCTCTGTGTCGGCACTCGGCAGCCCGTCCATAATTGTATATACCACCTAACCGTGGTTTTTTTTTCTTTCTTTATACATACATACTAGTTACGAGTATACTATCTCTTTATCAACCAGTCTATATATTAGCAGCAGACACAGTACAGTGCGGTAGTTCACGGCTGTGGCTACCTCTGTGTCGGCACTCGGCAGCCCGTCCATAATTGTATATACCACCTAACCGTGGTTTTTTTTTCTTTCTTTATACATACATACTAGTTACGAGTATACTATCTCTTTATCAACCAGTCTATATATTAGCAGCAGACACAGTACAGTGCGGTAGTTCACGGCTGTGGCTACCTCTGTGTCGGCACTCGGCAGCCCGTCCATAATTGTATATACCACCTAACCGTGGTTTTTTTTTCTTTCTTTATACATACATACTAGTTACGAGTATACTATCTCTTTATCAACCAGTCTATATATTAGCAGCAGACACAGTACAGTGCGGTAGTTCACGGCTGTGGCTACCTCTGTGTCGGCACTCGGCAGCCCGTCCATAATTGTATATACCACCTAACCGTGGTTTTTTTTTCTTTCTTTATACATACATACTAGTTACGAGTATACTATCTCTTTATCAACCAGTCTATATATTAGCAGCAGACACAGTACAGTGCGGTAGTTCACGGCTGTGGCTACCTCTGTGTCGGCACTCGGCAGCCCGTCCATAATTGTATATACCACCTAACCGTGGTTTTTTTTTCTTTCTTTATACATACATACTAGTTACGAGTATACTATCTCTTTATCAACCAGTCTATATATTAGCAGCAGACACAGTACAGTGCGGTAGTTCACGGCTGTGGCTACCTCTGTGTCGGCACTCGGCAGCCCGTCCATAATTGTATATACCACCTAACCGTGGTTTTTTTTTCTTTCTTTATACATACATACTAGTTACGAGTATACTATCTCTTTATCAACCAGTCTATATATTAGCAGCAGACACAGTACAGTGCGGTAGTTCACGGCTGTGGCTACCTCTGTGTCGGCACTCGGCAGCCCGTCCATAATTGTATATACCACCTAACCGTGGTTTTTTTTTCTTTCTTTATACATACATACTAGTTACGAGTATACTATCTCTTTATCAACCAGTCTATATATTAGCAGCAGACACAGTACAGTGCGGTAGTTCACGGCTGTGGCTACCTCTGTGTCGGCACTCGGCAGCCCGTCCATAATTGTATATACCACCTAACCGTGGTTTTTTTTTCTTTCTTTATACATACATACTAGTTACGAGTATACTATCTCTTTATCAACCAGTCTATATATTAGCAGCAGACACAGTACAGTGCGGTAGTTCACGGCTGTGGCTACCTCTGTGTCGGCACTCGGCAGCCCGTCCATAATTGTATATACCACCTAACCGTGGTTTTTTTTTCTTTCTTTATACATACATACTAGTTACGAGTATACTATCTCTTTATCAACCAGTCTATATATTAGCAGCAGACACAGTACAGTGCGGTAGTTCACGGCTGTGGCTACCTCTGTGTCGGCACTCGGCAGCCCGTCCATAATTGTATATACCACCTAACCGTGGTTTTTTTTTCTTTCTTTATACATACATACTAGTTACGAGTATACTATCTCTTTATCAACCAGTCTATATATTAGCAGCAGACACAGTACAGTGCGGTAGTTCACGGCTGTGGCTACCTCTGTGTCGGCACTCGGCAGCCCGTCCATAATTGTATATACCACCTAACCGTGGTTTTTTTTTCTTTCTTTATACATACATACTAGTTACGAGTATACTATCTCTTTATCAACCAGTCTATATATTAGCAGCAGACACAGTACAGTGCGGTAGTTCACGGCTGTGGCTACCTCTGTGTCGGCACTCGGCAGCCCGTCCATAATTGTATATACCACCTAACCGTGGTTTTTTTTTCTTTCTTTATACATACATACTAGTTACGAGTATACTATCTCTTTATCAACCAGTCTATATATTAGCAGCAGACACAGTACAGTGCGGTAGTTCACGGCTGTGGCTACCTCTGTGTCGGCACTCGGCAGCCCGTCCATAATTGTATACTAGTATCCAATCCATCCATCTCCATTGTTTACCTGAGGTGCCTTTTAGTTGTGCCTATTAAAATATGGAGAACAAAAATGTTGAGGTTCCAAAATTAGGGAAAGATCAAGATCCACTTCCACCTCGTGCTGAAGCTGCTGCCACTAGTCATGGCCGAGACGATGAAATGCCAGCAACGTCGTCTGCCAAGGCCGATGCCCAATGGCATAGTACAGAGCATGTCAAAACCAAAACACCAAATATCAGTAAAAAAAGGACTCCAAAACCTAAAATAAAATTGTCGGAGGAGAAGCGTAAACTTGCCAATATGCCATTTACCACACGGAGTGGCAAGGAACGGCTGAGGCCCTGGCCTATGTTCATGGCTAGTGGTTCAGCTTCACATGAGGATGGAAGCACTCAGCCTCTCGCTAGAAAACTGAAAAGACTCAAGCTGGCAAAAGCACCGCAAAGAACTGTGCGTTCTTTGAAATCCCAAATCCACAAGGAGAGTCCAATTGTGTCGGTTGCGATGCCTGACCTTCCCAACACTGGACGTGAAGAGCATGCACCTTCCACCATTTGCACGCCCCCTGCAAGTGCTGGAAGGAGCACCCGCAGTCCAGTTCCTGATAGTCAGATTGAAGATGTCAGTGTTGAAGTACACCAGGATGAGGAGGATATGGGTGTTGCTGGCGCTGGGGAGGAAATTGACCAGGAGGATTCTGATGGTGAGGTGGTTTGTTTAAGTCAGGCACCCGGGGAGACACCTGTTGTCCGTGGAAGGAATATGGCCGTTGACATGCCAGGTGAAAATACCAAAAAAATCATCTCTTCGGTGTGGAGGTATTTCACCAGAAATGCGGACAACAGGTGTCAAGCCGTGTGTTCCCTTTGTCAAGCTGTAATAAGTAGGGGTAAGGACGTTAACCACCTCGGAACATCCTCCCTTATACGTCACCTGCAGCGCATTCATAATAAGTCAGTGACAAGTTCAAAAACTTTGGGTGACAGCGGAAGCAGTCCACTGACCAGTAAATCCCTTCCTCTTGTAACCAAGCTCACGCAAACCACCCCACCAACTCCCTCAGTGTCAATTTCCTCCTTCCCCAGGAATGCCAATAGTCCTGCAGGCCATGTCACTGGCAATTCTGACGAGTCCTCTCCTGCCTGGGATTCCTCCGATGCATCCTTGCGTGTAACGCCTACTGCTGCTGGCGCTGCTGTTGTTGCCGCTGGGAGTCGATGGTCATCCCAGAGGGGAAGTCGTAAGCCCACTTGTACTACTTCCAGTAAGCAATTGACTGTTCAACAGTCCTTTGCGAGGAAGATGAAATATCACAGCAGTCATCCTACTGCAAAGCGGATAACTGAGTCCTTGACAACTATGTTGGTGTTAGACGTGCGTCCGGTATCCGCCGTTAGTTCACAGGGAACTAGACAATTTATTGAGGCAGTGTGCCCCCGTTACCAAATACCATCTAGGTTCCACTTCTCTAGGCAGGCGATACCGAGAATGTACACGGACGTCAGAAAAAGACTCACCAGTGTCCTAAAAAATGCAGTTGTACCCAATGTCCACTTAACCACGGACATGTGGACAAGTGGAGCAGGGCAGGGTCAGGACTATATGACTGTGACAGCCCACTGGGTAGATGTATGGACTCCCGCCGCAAGAACAGCAGCGGCGGCACCAGTAGCAGCATCTCGCAAACGCCAACTCTTTCCTAGGCAGGCTACGCTTTGTATCACCGCTTTCCAGAATACGCACACAGCTGAAAACCTCTTACGGCAACTGAGGAAGATCATCGCGGAATGGCTTACCCCAATTGGACTCTCCTGTGGATTTGTGGCATCGGACAACGCCAGCAATATTGTGTGTGCATTAAATATGGGCAAATTCCAGCACGTCCCATGTTTTGCACATACCTTGAATTTGGTGGTGCAGAATTTTTTAAAAAACGACAGGGGCGTGCAAGAGATGCTGTCGGTGGCCAGAAAAATTGCGGGACACTTTCGGCGTACAGGCACCACGTACAGAAGACTGGAGCACCACCAAAAACTACTGAACCTGCCCTGCCATCATCTGAAGCAAGAAGTGGTAACGAGGTGGAATTCAACCCTCTATATGCTTCAGAGGTTGGAGGAGCAGCAAAAGGCCATTCAAGCCTATACAATTGAGCACGATATAGGAGATGGAATGCACCTGTCTCAAGTGCAGTGGAGAATGATTTCAACGTTGTGCAAGGTTCTGATGCCCTTTGAACTTGCCACACGTGAAGTCAGTTCAGACACTGCCAGCCTGAGTCAGGTCATTCCCCTCATCAGGCTTTTGCAGAAGAAGCTGGAGGCATTGAAGAAGGAGCTAAAAGGGAGCGATTCCGCTAGGCATGTGGGACTTGTGGATGCAGCCCTTAATTCGCTTAACAAGGATTCACGGGTGGTCAATCTGTTGAAATCAGAGCACTACATTTTGGCCACCGTGCTCGATCCTAGATTTAAAGCCTACCTTGGATCTCTCTTTCCGGCAGACACAGGTCTGCTGGGGTTGAAAGACCTGCTGGTGACAAAATTGTCAAGTCAAGCGGAACGCGACCTGTCAACATCTCCTCCTTCACATTCTCCCGCAACTGGGGGTGCGAGGAAAAGGCTCAGAATTCCGAGCCCACCCGCTGGCGGTGATGCAGGGCAGTCTGGAGCGACTGCTGATGCTGACATCTGGTCCGGACTGAAGGACCTGACAACGATTACGGACATGTCGTCTACTGTCACTGCATATGATTCTCTCAACATTGATAGAATGGTGGAGGATTATATGAGTGACCGCATCCAAGTAGGCACGTCACACAGTCCGTACTTATACTGGCAGGAAAAAGAGGCAATTTGGAGGCCCTTGCACAAACTGGCTTTATTCTACCTAAGTTGCCCTCCCACAAGTGTGTACTCCGAAAGAGTGTTTAGTGCCGCCGCTCACCTTGTCAGCAATCGGCGTACGAGGTTACATCCAGAAAATGTGGAGAAGATGATGTTCATTAAAATGAATTATAATCAATTCCTCCGCGGAGACATTGACCAGCAGCAATTGCCTCCACAAAGTACACAGGGAGCTGAGATGGTGGATTCCAGTGGGGACGAATTGATAATCTGTGAGGAGGGGGATGTACACGGTGATATATCGGAGGGTGAAGATGAGGTGGACATCTTGCCTCTGTAGAGCCAGTTTGTGCAAGGAGAGATTAATTGCTTCTTTTTTGGGGGGGGTCCAAACCAACCCGTCATATCAGTCACAGTCGTGTGGCAGACCCTGTCACTGAAATGATGGGTTGGTTAAAGTGTGCATGTCCTGTTTTGTTTATACAACATAAGGGTGGGTGGGAGGGCCCAAGGACAATTCCATCTTGCACCTCTTTTTTCTTTTCTTTGCATCATGTGCTGATTGGGGAGGTTTTTTTTGGAAGGGACATCCTGCGTGACACTGCAGTGCCACTCCTAGATGGGCCCGGTGTTTGTGTCGGCCACTAGGGTCGCTAATCTTACTCACACAGTCAGCTACCTCATTGCGCCTCTTTTTTTCTTTGCGTCATGTGCTGTTTGGGGAGGGTTTTTTGGAAGGGACATCCTGCGTGACACTGCAGTGCCACTCCTAGATGGGCCCGGTGTTTGTGTCGGCCACTAGGGTCGCTAATCTTACTCACACAGCTACCTCATTGCGCCTCTTTTTTTCTTTGCGTCATGTGCTGTTTGGGGAGGGTTTTTTGGAAGGGACATCCTGCGTGACACTGCAGTGCCACTCCTAGATGGGCCCGGTGTTTGTGTCGGCCACTAGGGTCGCTAATCTTACTCACACAGCTACCTCATTGCGCCTCTTTTTTTCTTTGCGTCATGTGCTGTTTGGGGAGGGTTTTTTGGAAGGGACATCCTGCGTGACACTGCAGTGCCACTCCTAGATGGGCCCGGTGTTTGTGTCGGCCACTAGGGTCGCTAATCTTACTCACACAGCTACCTCATTGCGCCTCTTTTTTTCTTTGCGTCATGTGCTGTTTGGGGAGGGTTTTTTGGAAGGGCCATCCTGCGTGACACTGCAGTGCCACTCCTAGATGGGCCCGGTGTTTGTGTCGGCCACTAGGGTCGCTAATCTTACTCACACAGCTACCTCATTGCGCCTCTTTTTTTCTTTGCGTCATGTGCTGTTTGGGGAGGGTTTTTTGGAAGGGCCATCCTGCGTGACACTGCAGTGCCACTCCTAGATGGGCCCGGTGTTTGTGTCGGCCACTAGGGTCGCTAATCTTACTCACACAGCTACCTCATTGCGCCTCTTTTTTTCTTTGCGTCATGTGCTGTTTGGGGAGGGTTTTTTGGAAGGGACATCCTGCGTGACACTGCAGTGCCACTCCTAGATGGGCCCGGTGTTTGTGTCGGCCACTAGGGTCGCTTATCTTACTCACACAGCGACCTCGGTGCAAATTTTAGGACTAAAAATAATATTGTGAGGTGTGAGGTATTCAGAATAGACTGAAAATGAGTGTAAATTATGGTTTTTGAGGTTAATAATACTTTGGGATCAAAATGACCCCCAAATTCTATGATTTAAGCTGTTTTTTAGTGTTTTTGGAAAAAAACACCCGAATCCAAAACACACCCGAATCCGACAAAAAAAATTCGGTGAGGTTTTGCCAAAACGCGGTCGAACCCAAAACACGGCCGCGGAACCGAACCCAAAACCAAAACACAAAACCCGAAAAATTTCAGGCGCTCATCTCTAATTATTTGTGTATATGTCACTGGCGGTCATTATTTGTGTATATGTCACTGCGGGGGGGTCATAATTTGTGTATATGTCACTGCTGGGGTCATTATTTGTGTATATGGCACTGCTGGGGGTCATTATTTGTGTATATGGCACTGCTGGGGGTCATTATTTGTGTATATGGCACTGCTGGGGGTCATTATTTGTGTATATGTCACTGCTGGAGGCATTATTTGTGTATCTGTCACTGCTGGGGGCATTATTTGTGTATCTGGCACTGCTAGGGGTCATTATTTGTGTATATGGCACTGCTGGGGTCATAATTTGTGTATATGGCACTGCTGGGGGTCATTATCTGTGTATATGTCACTGCTGGGGGCATTATTTGTGTATATGGCACTGCTGGGGGCATTATTTGTGTATATGGCACTGCTGGGGGCATTATTTGTGTATCTGGCACTGCTGGGGGTCATTATCTGTGTATATGGCACTGCTGGGGTTATTATTTGTGTATATGGCACTGCTGGGGTCATTATTTGTGTATATGGCACTGCTGGGGGTCATTATCTGTGTATATGGCACTGCTGGGGTTATTATTTGTGTATATGGCACTGCTGGGGTCATTATTTGTGTATATGGCACTGCTGGGGTCATTATTTGTGTATATGGCACTGCTGGGGTCATTATTTGTGTATATGTCACTGCTGGGGGCATTATTTGTGTATATGGCACTGCTGGGGGCATTATTTGTGTATATGGCACTGCTGGGGGCATTATTTGTGTATATGGCACTGCTGGGGTCATTATTTGTGTATATGGCACTGCTGGGGTCATTATTTGTGTATATGGCACTGCTGGGGTCATTATTTGTGTATATGGCACTGCTGGGGTCATTATTTGTGTATATGTCACTGCTGGGGGCATTATTTGTGTATATGGCACTGCTGGGGGCATTATTTGTGTATATGGCACTGCTGGGGGTCATTATTTGTGTATATGGCACTGCTGGGGGTCATTATTTGTGTATATGGCACTGCTGAGGTCATTATTTGTGTATATGGCACTGCTGGGGTCATTATTTGTGTATATGGCA
The DNA here is from genome assembly GCF_028390025.1 of Pseudophryne corroboree. Lineage (NCBI taxonomy): Eukaryota > Metazoa > Chordata > Amphibia > Anura > Myobatrachidae > Pseudophryne > Pseudophryne corroboree. Next base: position 3,051,926 of record NC_086451.1, read on the forward strand.
CTGCTGGGGGCATTATTTGTGTGTATGGCACTGCTGGGGGCATTATTTTTTTATTAGAACATTATTATAATTATTATTATTATTATTATTATTATTATTATTATTATTATTTACTTTTCTTTTTTAAGTTTTTTTTTTCAGAGATGTCCAAGGAAGAAGCAAGGAGGCTTTCTCTATCCGCACAGGAAGAAGAATCATCTGAAAGACAGCAAGAAACCTCACCAAGCGACCATGGCAGAGTTTCGCATGAAGAAGCGGACTCGGGAGAAGAATCCAGCAGCAGGCCACCCAACTTCACAGATGGAGAAACGGACACCCTAATTAATCAAGTTGTTCATCACTCCTTTCAACTTTTCGGATCGCCGGCAAGAAATGTTCATCACCGATTCAAGGGCACGACGTGGAAGGAAATCTCGGATGCAGTTTCTTCGGAAGGTGGGTTCCAGCGAAGCACCGAAAGTTGCAAGAAAAGGTTACGCGACTGCAGAAGATCCATCAATCGCAATATCCAAAAAGGCCAAATATTACACAAGGATTGGGAAAAGAAGATGGAGAACTACTTCGTACTTGTGCAGGAAGAAATGCCAGGAACCAGTGCACAAGGTATTATTTTTACAAATTATATAAATATTTTTTTTATATTAATTTATAAAAATTAATTATAAAAAAAAAAAATGTCTTATTTATTTCAAAAGGAGCCACAAAAGAATCAACGCCAACCAAACATAGCACGCCACAAACGGAAACAACGCCAAAGAAGAAAACAAAATCTCAGAAAGGTGAGGGACATATCATATTTTCCTATATATATATATATATATATATATAATATTTTTATTTTTATTTTTTCATGAAACAAAACTAATAACAGATCAGCAAAGGTGTCAGGGACAGTTAGTGCCAAACAAAGCAGATTTTTATATAAAGTGACTGTTGTGTCTTTTTCTTTATAGCATACCGACACCTGGCAAGACGTAATCGGCGAAGGGTCCAGTCTGAGAAGACAACAGAATAATGATGCAGACATAGAGCTACCAAGGGATGCTGCATCGTGTAAGTCTGATTTCTCTTAAGTCACAGATGATACTTGGATACACATTAGTTTTATGGGGTATGGACCAGTTCTATATTAGCCTTGGGCACTTTAGGAAATAGTGTATGGTGGATGCTTCTTGTATTCCCATAGTAACAGACGCAATTTTAATTATGTGCCCGTAGGAGCCGGGCACACTTGTGCAAGATTGTTAATTATCTGCATTTGTTTTTCACATTTTTCATGCAGGACTGGTTGACACAAGCCTGCATGCTTAGTGGGACTTAGGGTTGTGTGGAACAGGCCAACCTCATATAGGGTTACTGGTACTGTTCCACGCTGATAGGTGACTGATCTCGCAAGCGCAATTTTTTTTTTTTTTCCATCAATAGTTTTTATTGAAATTTTTTTGCATTGCAAACAGGGGTACAAAAAGGAAAAAGGAAGGGGGGGGGAAGTAGGTACATACGCACGTAAGAAAGCGCTTTAACAGACATGTGCAAACAATTCAAAATCGATCACAGCAATACATTGTTAGGCAAACAAAAAATAATTAATGGAGGTGGCAGGGCGGCAATGGGCTTGAAGTAAATATCACACAGATAGGAGGTCCTTGCTGTTTTAGGGGGGGGGGAGGGGGCCACATCAGCCGATGCGCTGGGGGGTGATTGTGCAGGGAGTCGGGGACGTAGTATCAATGCAGCACCCTCTCCCTCCGTGGTAAATAGATGCCAAGGCATCCAGCGCACAAATGGAGATTTGGCAGTGAAGGAGTATGGGATGTGTTCAGTCTCCATCAAGAAGTGCAGCTGTATTTTGTGTATTACCTTCAACACTGGAGGTGGTGTGGGTTGTTTCCAGTTTTGGGCTAAGGCCGCACGTGCGGCGAGGCAGATGTGGCCTAGGACATAATGTAGATGAACCCCCATGCTTCGCGGGTATATATTCAATAAAGCTATAAGCGGGGAGGGGGAGAGGTCGAGGTTCAGAACTTTGTTGATAAGGCCAAATACTTCTGTCCAGTACCCTTGGATATGGGGGCAAGACCAAAAAATATGGAAGAGGTGGCCAACCTCTGCGCATAGGCGCCAACAAAACTTCGAACATGCCGGCCAGATCGTATGTAGCCTTTCCGGTGTGAGGTACAGTCTGTGGAGTAGCTTAACGTGCATTTCGGAGTGATTCAGGCATTTAGACATAGTGAAGGATGACATAAAAATGTGTTGCCACTGAGAATCTTGGAGAACACATCCCACATCCGCCTCCCACCTGACTTGGGCTCTAGATTTAGAAACAGGGAGTAGTGAGAGTAATGTTTTATACCAGAAGGAAATCTCCCCTCTGGAAGTAGTGTTAGAAAATCGGCCTGTGACTTGCAGAATACCATGTGATGGTAGGGAGGGGGAGAGGTGGAGGCTAGTCCACCAGTGCTGTATTTGATAATATCGAAGCCTCTCAGAGTCTGGCAGAGAGAAGCGTCTCTGGATATCAGAAAAAGAGGCAAATACGGACCCATTAAACAAGTCTCCCAGAACCTCCATCCCTCTGGACCTCCAGCCCGCCAGGCCAAGATTAGGGACTAGAGCGGCCACCGTTCGTAGTGATATCAGAGAGAGATTATGATAGGAAGGGGATATGGCCGCAGTCAATTTGTCCCAAATCTGGAGTGTGGCTCGGGTAGAGGGGAGGATATTTAAGCACTGTGGGCGAAAGGGCCTAGGTATCCAAAAAAGATCCTTCAAGGGAAAACGGGGGCAGGCTTCCTCCTCCAGACACGTCCACTCCGGACGGACATCTTTGTAGAGTTCTTTAATCTGGGCGAGAAGGGAGGCCTCTTGGTACAATGATAAATTGGGCATATGTAGGCCACCGGCTCTCCTTGGTAGAGACATCCTCGCGCGAGCAAGTTTAGGCGGGCGCGAAGACCATATATAGTTAGTGAGGATTGTGGTGGCCTTATCTAGATACTTTTTGGGGAAGATAAAAGGGATAGTTCGGAACAAGAACATTAACTTAGGGAGCAGCGACATTTTAAAGGCGGCCAGACGGCCCAGCCAAGAGACTTCATAGTTGAGCCATGATTTGGTGAACATCTGGAGGGAGGACAACAGAGGAGGGAGATTGACATCAAATACAGAGGAGGTAGATGGGGGAATGAGAATACCCAGGTATCGTATCGAGGATGTTTTCCAGTTATACGGATACTTAGTGCGTAATGGGGGCAGGGAGTTAGAGAGGTTAATGGGCAGAGCATCCGTCTTAGAGGCATTTAGTTTATAATACGATGCTGCAGAGTAGCTATCTAAAACAGTATGCAGATGGGGGAGAGTTGTGGCTGGGTCTGTTACGAAAAGGAGAACATCGTCTGCGAACAGACATAGTTTATGCGACGTGGTGCCTAATCGCAGTCCAGGGAACTGTGGGTCCGCTCGAAGCCTAGCTGCCAGTGGTTCAATGGCTAGTACGAATATGAGAGGGGAGAGGGGGCAGCCCTGGCGGGTGCCATTATAGATTGGAAAAGGGCGAGATAAAAAACCATTACTAAATACCCGGGCCGTCGGGGAACTATACAGGGCAAATATCGAGGAGAGGATGCGATCGCGCAGGCCGAATTTGACTAGGACTTCTCGTATATAAGACCTCGCAAGCGCAATTTTATCTTGGCAGCTTACACTAACAGGCATCACAGGGAAGCGCATCTCCTCCACAAAGTCTGTCTCCACAGCGGTACCAATGCTTCTTAGTAAGGGGGGGAGGGAGCATTGTAGAATAGAAAGAACTTTTAATTAACTTGGTTTAGCAACCCAGCTGAGTTGTATTTTGTTAAAAGTTGGTGTTGCTGTATCCATGTTCTGTGGGTCCATGTTGGCTCTGTGATAAATTGGGTTTTTCAATTTTCATGTGTGTGTGTCCCTTCACATTACCATGTCATGGTAATGTGTTTTCATGCACAGCAGAGTGTCTATATTCCACGGGTTAATATATTAAATTTAACAAAAATAGGACACATTCTCAGGCGAGTGGGACAAATCAAATAGATGCCATTAAAGGGATCATATCAAATATTTCTATCAAATTTGAGCATACTGAGAAAGGGGTGTGGTTCATCAAATCGACAGTGTCTAGGTCGACAATGTTTAGGTCGACCACTATAGGTCGACAGTCACTAGGTCGACATGGATGGAAGGTCGACAGGGTTTCTAGGTCGACATGTGCTAGGTCGACAGGTCTTATAGGTCGACATGAGGATTTTTTTTTTTTTGTCGTTTTCTTCGTAGAGTGACCGGGATCCCAAATTAATGCACGGGCATGCTTCGGGCATGGTGCCTTCGCTCCGCTACCGCTTCGCTCGGCACACTTTACCGTTCCAATCGTAGTCCACGTGGATCGTTAAGTATGAAAAAATTCAAAAAAAGAAAAAAAATATGAAAAACTCATCCGTTACTGATATCAAGAGATTAGGACGTTCTCTCAACATCTTTTTCAACTGGACACACTTCTGCCAAACTCTCCCTGCTGTGCTTGGAAAGCCCCGTCTTGCTGAGGTGTTACGCAGCATGTGCGATTCTCTCTGCCGGACATCCTGACACAGCTGCTGTCGGCTGCTGAGAGCCACCTCCGCTAACTGCTATTGACAGGAATCAGCGCTTACAACTACGGGTGAGAACGGATTTTAATACTAGGGGTGAGCAACAGCAATAAAAAAACCCTCTGCTTAAATTTATCAGCAGATTTTCCAAATGACCTGTCGAGACATTTATCTAAGCCCCTTATCAGTACGGATGCCACCAGCTTAATATATTACTGTGGACTGCAACATCAACTATAATTGGCGCATAAGCCGATTACAGTCAATTTATCTTTTATTGTGAATGTGATTATCTTTATATATACATATGTATTTGCACTGCTTTTGCTTTTAACCTCTAATTAATCATCTTAGGTGGTTCTTTCCACCGTATTTATTATTAAATGATTTTTTACTTGATATCAGCGCTCCTTTAATGTTTTTTATAGAACATTAAACTACATATCTTTGAATAAGGCATCCAGTTGCCCTCTAGGAGCTGCTTTCATACTACATATCCTTTATCAGGTGTTTTCTTAAATTTAATCCATTAGCGCCCGATGTAACGGGGTAGACATTCCCCGTACTCTTTTTTGTTGAATTTAGCCATTAATATGGCTGTATTGTAAAATAACTCTAAATTTACTATTTTAATCTCCTTTTGCAGCACGTCCATGATAGAAGAACCGAAGAGTTTGGAAATAAAAGATCTTTGCGGCACAGAAGCGTTCTACAGTCCAACCCGAAGACATCAACCCTAAAGGCATTGTTCCAGGCATCAAATAAAGAAGATCAAAAATGGGGGCATAGCTAAACTAGGACTTCAAAAACTGTAATCCATGCTCTCATGATCTACAGCATTGATTGTTGGAACTGGTTTTCAAAAAATGAGACTCTAACCACCAAAATCCATTATGTATGCAGCTGTGAGGCTATATTACCACGCTAGATGCTCATAGCATGCAGATGCACTCTGTTAGTTGCTCATTCGGTTACCTGTATTCTTCAGGATTCAAAATAAAGTACGTTATCTTGCATCCTAGAGGATACTGGGGTAAACATTTGTACAATGGACTATAGACAGGTCCACTAGGAGCCACGTGCTCTTTGAGGGTTTAGTAGTGTTGGCTAGCTAATCCCTCTATGTCGCTCCTAGTAGACTGTTTAGAAAATCTGCCTGGAGGAGACATTCACAAGTGTGAGAGCTCCTGAGGATTTTTTCTGGTTTTTATTAGTTTTAGGTTAGTATTTTACAGGAGAATGGGTTGCACCAGTATGCCTGCTTCGTTGGACTTAGGGAGGAGAACAGACAAACTTTGTAAAGAGTTAATGGTCCTGTTACTACTCTGACACCACAAGGAGCACCTGATGGAGTTATTCACAAGAACAAACAACACCCCTAACAGAGCATGAAGATGTGAAGAGTGGTGAGTACAGTTCCGGCGTCACGATTAGCTGGTAGACTATGGATATGGCGGCACAAGGATCCCATCTACAGACTACCGCAGACAATGGACTGCGGAAGCAGACTACAGGAGAAACGTGTACATCCTGCCCTTCACAGGTGAGTCCCTGTTTTTTGTTGAAATGGATAAGTGAATAACTAAGGCAATGGTGGGTAAGTATACATATCTTCCTTCTACAGCTATACCAGATACGAAGTCATATACTGCCCCTATACTGCATTCCTTTTGGACGAAAAAAAATAAAAGAAAAACTCTGCTTCCTCTATTACCTTGAAAGGGGAGTCTATGAAAAATGCAGCGACTGGTTTTCAGGAACCAAACTCAAGTTCTGCTTCCTCAAAGCCTTCAGACTCATGGTGGACCCAACTGCCTGAGCAATAGGCAGGTGGGAGCACGGTTTAAATTTTACGGATAACATATGGCCGACATCTTGCCTACATCCCTGGGTAAAAGATCGTATTGCACAGGGGTAGAGGGACTGTACTTTCAATGACTCATACCTCACGAGTTTTCAAAGCAGGCTTACCACCTTCTAAAAAAAAATATTGTGATTCTAAAGAAATCAATTCAAAAGCTGGTACTGAGCCCGGTCATTGTACCATTTCCACCTCAGATCAAAAACAGGGGTTGTCGTCAATACCCATTTGTGGGAAGGAAAACTGAATGTTCGGTAAGGGCATTTTTAAAAATAAAAGTCAATGAACACATACTTAAGCGCAACGTTATCTGGAACACTATATAATTAACTGTTAATAAAGGGATAATATATTAAGAAATAGAGTTATACATTTCTAAGCATTGTTTGATTTTATGTAAAATAAAGAAACAACGTGTATAGAATAAAGTTTTTCTTTACAGTTAATATGAATTGAATAAAGATTGTTTAATGTGACAGACTATATTTGCTAAATTTATTTTTTGATATGGTAAATGTTTGTATAACTTACTGTTATGTGTTATTACAAAGTGGTTGTTGTTCTAATTTCAATACATTTTTTGGATGTTTGTATAACTTTCTGTTATGTGTTAATAAAAAATTGTTGTTGTACTTTCAATAAATTTTTTAGATGTTTGTATAACTTACTGTTATGTGTTATTACAAAGTGGTTGTTGTTTTAGTTGTTGTACTTTAAATAAAGTTTTTGGAATATTTACATTTGTGTATCTAATATTGTCATATAATACACGTTTAATTAAAATATGACTCAGAATCTTAACACATCTGGAAGTTGGGAATATATAAGACATTCACTAATGCGGTGTTCAAGGCACAACAACGGTACAAGTATACATCTTAGCCATGGCTTGGAAATGATGCTTATGTAAAGATGACAGGCATTACTAATTACGTTGACAGTAGCAAAGCATGGATAGAACAAAACCATGTAGACTTCTGGTGCCTTGAAAGTATTTTTTTTTTTTTATTAACTATGGTGAATCATCTCTGTTGTATTTAACATATACTGCCTATAGGCCTTTTGTATTTACATTCTAATTTTTACAATGTTGAAGAATTGCATTTTAAAATACATTATTATTAATTAGCAATTAACATAAGGGATGACAAAGGGGACCACTGTGATGTTAATTATTTATTTCAGAGTGCATAAAACTCAATTTCTCTTAAAATTATATATATATATATATATATATATATATATATATATATATATATATAGTATATATCTATAAGAAAATTTGTATGAAAGCATAAACAGGAATAGTGAATGTCCTCTGTGGAACTACATGTACAATGTTTTTCAATATTGTCGCCACTGAACTTGAGACACGTGCACCTTCCCCAGTTAATCACTCAGTCTGCACACGGTAGATAACGGATGTTGTTTTCCACAAGACGTCAATTTGCGATAGGGTGATTTCATCTAGAAAAATAAGGAAAATTTTGGGCAAGATTGTACATAAAATTTAAATCCAGACCAAGGATAGCGGTCAAACAGCAGCATGTTAATTCATACTTTTTACTCAAATAATTGGATACATGTCTGCATAGATAGTCCAAGCTTTGTATAATATACTTTTTTACTTGTATTAATAGAAATATTTGTATATTTATAAAATATATTTATAAAAATGTGTAATAATTATATAGAGGTATGTAATGGGATGAGAATTGCATATCTTTGGGTAAGGGGGGTAATTCCAAGTTGATCGCAGCAGGATATTTTTTAGCAGTTGGGCAAAACCATGTGCACTGCAGGGGAGGCAGATATAACATTTGCAGAGAGAGTTAGATTTGGGTGGGTTATTTTATTTTATTTCTGTGCAGGGTAAATACTGGCTGCTTTATTTTTACACTGCAAATTAGATTGCAGATTGAAGACACCACACCGAAATCTAACTCTCTCTGCACATGTTATATCTGCCTCCCCTGCAGTGCACATGGTTTTGCCCAGTTGCTAACAGAATTTCTGCTGCAATCAACTTGGAATTATCCCCAATGGGTAGTTTCTTGTTCAAGGTATGTATAGTTGTGTTGAAAATAGTGGTATAGGACTCTGGATTGCATACAAAGAACAAGATATTTCAATATTTGCAATGGCAAAGAATTATATGTGCCTTCAACTATATACACCACGCCTTACCAGGAAATATCAATTTGGTTATGGTGACCTATAAAGTAGGACGCAAGATTTTTAACAATGTGCCTGTGTCTAAGGGACAATAATATACTTTTTAAAATAGTGTATCTATTTTATATAAATTCTATTAAAAATTGTTATTAAAGATTAGGATTTTCAAAAATTATTCTAATATATTATTGTTTGTGTTTTAAAAATAAAATTGAAAAAAAAAATGTCATGTTTTATTTCATGATTTGAGATAGGGTATGGGCTTGGGCTCAGAATAGCTAGTATTTGCCTCTTTGATAGATTTAACTATCTGGCCAAATGACGCTATCATCATTGCCCAAAAACTGTTTAAATACATACACGCGCATGTATTTCCAAAACATAGCGCCAAGAATGTAAAATGTATTAGAAAATCAATGTTGGAAAACTGAAATGAAGCATACATTAATTATAAACTATATTATAATTAATAACTGTTTTAAACGTATAAGATTATGTTGATAAAACGTGTTAAATTTAACTTAAAAAATTAACATTAACATTGAAACATTCAATAAATAAAAATGATATCACCGCATAGGACACTGCTGTTGAGCTTAGCGTTCTTCTTCCTGTTTGGTTGCAGATGATTCCGTCCGGTTTCATTAGTCGTAACTGGAGAAAAGAATTAGTAAAATAGATGTGTAATTTTTATTAAGTTTTTTATAGTCACATTTTTATGAAATTATCAAGATTTTAAAATGAAGTCTGATATGTAGGGTAGACAATCTTCTACTATTACTCTTTGGGGTTTTGTGCTGAATAAGTGAAAATAGTGTAAAAAAGTGACCAGTGTTGGATTATAACATGGGAAAAAAAATCTATATTGAAACTAACCTTTATCAGGTAGATTATATGAACTTTAAGGAAGCAGCAGATTGATTAACATGGTAAACCTCTGCTCTTGAAAATTTTTATAAACACTTCTCACTGATAAAATGAACATTGTTGGTAAAATAAATTTTTTTAAAACATATAACATTAAAAAAATATATCAAACATATGACAAAGCTAAACAGCTATGGAAAATAATAGAATATCATTTTATGACAGTACATGCTAATTATAATTTACATAGTACACATTTAATTTATAATTTGTAACTTACCAGTAGTGAGGATCCATAACATGTTTATTAGAAGAAAAATTTATAGAAAAATGTAACATTTAAAAAAAAAATATATAACTTTAAAAAGGTATAAACTGGAGGAAAATATTAAAATTGCCATGTAGAGAATAAATTATTCAAATTGAAGATGGAAAGCTATGGCACGTAGATATTCCATTAAATCCACTATACCAAGTTGTAAGACACATCTTTGTAATGCGTCTTCACGAGCTTTGGATTCTCTTTTTGGGGGTGTTCTGGCAATATTGCAAGTCACTTTTTCTAACAGACTGGCTGTCACTTTTTGTTCCTTGTGCAGGCACAAAATAAGCTTGTAAACTCCAAGCTTTTTCTCTCCAAGGACAATATTCCATCTCCTATGCCAGCCCTCCAACTTGTTTTGTGTCCTTTGAAAACCACCACGCATGTTCTCGTGAACAGACCACATGTTTGGGGGAAAGATAGGCGGAGATCTTGTTTGACTTCTAGTACGGTCTCTAATACGTCCCAATACATATGTCTCCTCAAAATAGTTCATTAATGGGGCAGCATTAGTGGGCATCTCTGATTTTAAAGACTCAAATGCAGGTGGAATTTCATCTGAGGGAAGAAAAGCCAGTGCTTGAAGGTGCCTCAATTTCATTGAAAAAGCATGGTCATGTCCATATTGTATGGCAAGTCCAAAGGACTGGATTTTACGCCAAATGTTTTGTCCTAAATGAAATAAGCCACATTTATGGGTACTGCCTGGAAAAACTCTTTTTGCTGCTTGGATTGCAGCATTTTCAAAATCTGTTAAAATGAAGAGCGGAGCAAATTGTATATCATACTCCAGTGCATAATCCTGAAGAGCTTCGAGAATACGGGTATAGCAATCTTCACTTTTGCTAATGAGCAATCCGTATACAAGTGTAACAAAACGTTGTGTTTCATCAGTTCCAACCATGGCATGTATTGAGTATATCTGACGAAATAATGTGGGGCAAGTCTTGAATGTGCCATCCATAACCCAGCAACAAGCTTCGTGAAGTTTTTTTAAGTTTGCTTCTGTTGAAAATAAAAGGGTTCTTTCATTGTGGAAAGCACTGTCCTTTCCCAAAAACTTGATGACATCTATATTAGCCAAATGTTCTGGAACATCTATATCATCCAAGGAAGTGGGTTCTGGAGGACAATCTTCTCTCCGGGCTCTTTTCACTAACTGACGGAGAGATTCACGGTTAGGCAAACAGGGTGCACTTGTAGAAGGCATATCACTGGTAACCGATTGAATTATTTGAGATGGTGAGTCATTGGTGTCCCGAGCACGTCGCTTTATAGCATCCTTAGCAATAGCCACATCTGTTTTCTCGGGTTTAGGAGCATGATTATGTTCTCCGTGTGTGTTGAGTTGATGCTCTCCTGCCACGATGGTTGTCTTTGCATAGCAAGAACAAGGCCCTGTAACCTTCTCAGTACAGTGCCAGTAGACCACGTCCCCACGTTGCTTGTTCTTGGCAAGTAGATATCCATCTATATTCAAGAGCATTCCTCTCCGTGAAGGAACAAAACGAATTGACGGTGGAGCTGCCATTGTAGAATCAATATCTATAGTATAAGGATACACCACAGAATACTTTTTCCGTATAATGGTAGCAGGTATCTTTAAAATTAGATTTTTATACCATTTTAAGTAGGTTGAGTTAAGACACAGTGGTTGCCTATTGGATGACTACGTTTTTTTTAAAAAAAGAGAGGGATGGTTAAACAGTTTTTCGATATAAAATATTTGACTACCATTGGTTAAAAATATGTTTTTTATTTTAAGTTTATATAAATAATATTTATGGGAGAAAAACACTGACGACAGGAATCGATTTTAGAATCTTTGTTGGGGAAGGACGGCGCTGCGCTGCAGAAGCTGTTATTTCCAAAGAATTCAGGACGTGTGACTAGATGGCTATTTGGGCTTGTTTTAATAGGAGGCACATGTATGTATGAAATGGTTAGTTTGGACCTGTATTTACACGTGTGACAGCAGCGGCAGGGGTAGCACTATTGGAGTCTTGAGGTAGACGTGGTGAAGTTGCGACCAGGTGTAGTGGAACTATAATCATGATGAGGAAAGGTAGGGGGTAGTGGTGGGAAGAAGAGGTGAGCAGCAGTTCAGATGAAGGACAGAGGGGATTGTGTAGGTGGTGGTAAGTACTTGCTGGGAGCTGTAGTTCCATGGGTAGAATCTTCGACAGGGGTAGCGCTATTAGCGGTGGTCGCCTGGGAGTAGACAGGGTGTCGAGGAGTCTAGGTGTAGGCGACACATTATCGCGGGGAGGACATGGAGGTGATAGTGGTTGGAAAAAGGGGTGCGCAGCAGTTCAGGTGAAGGACAGAGGGGCTTGTGTAGGTGGTGGCTGTAAGGGATGGCTGGGAGCTGTAGTTCCACTGGTGGAATCAGCGACAGGTGTAGCGCTATTAGCGGGAGACGTCTATAAGTTGACAGGGTGTAGAGATGTCTAGGTGTATGGGGTCCGTAATCTCTGGGAGGACAAGGAGGGTGAGTCTGAGGAGATACGGGGTGAGCTGAAGGTTATGGAGGTGCACAGTTCTTCAAGAAATGTGCAGAAGCATGGTTGTTTGGGCGGGCAATCATATCAGCATATTGTGCGATTAAAAGAAAAGCTGGGCACTGTACCAGATTTTTATTTTGTAAAACGTGTTATGATATTAATGTGGAAGCATATATAATTGATTGGATTGGAATTGATATTTAATTTAGTAGTGCAGCGCCTATATGTTTTTTAATAAAAATCATACATTTTCTTATCTATGCTAAAAGGGTAACTGGAGTCGTAGGTGTTCCATGAGTTAAAACGTTTTGAAAAAATGGCCCAAAAAAAATTGAGACAAGTTCAGAAGAATGTCTTTGTCTAGATGGTACTTAATTCGATTATTTTGAAAAGATTTGGGAATATCAACTGTTGGACCTGACGCCAAGGTGATAGTGGTGATATAATGAACCTGTTTAAGAGAGACTAGTTCAAGACAGATTTCAATCAGGGAGTGTAAATTGTGTGTTTGTTTGGGGGTGGTGGGATTTAAGGATGATGTGTGCATATTTCAAGGCATGAAATAAATAATCTGTGTGTAGGGAGAAATGGCGTTTTTTGGTTGGGGTGAGGATGAGACCACGTCAAGGTCCAAGGTAATATCGGGGAGGAATGAGTGGAGGGAGTAGTGTAGTAGATGGTGTGGGGCTGGCTTTTACAGCCAAGCTTGCAGGGTCGAAATTGATGGATGGAAGATGTAGTTACAAGGATTAAAACAGTAGCTGGGGTAGCACGATTAGCGGGGGGTCGTGTTGAAGTAGACGGGGTGTCGAGGAGACTAAGTGTAGGCGACCCATGATCGTTGGGAGGACATGGAGGGAGTAGTGGTTGGAAGAAGGGGTGCACTGCAGGGACTAGGGGTGCTAAGCAGTTCAGGTGACGGACAGAGGGGCTTGTGTTGGTGGTGGTGGTAAGGACTTGCTGGGAGCTGTAGTTCCAAGGGTGGAATCAGCGAAGGGGGTAGCGCTATTAGCGGGGGTCTTCTGGAAGTAGACGGGGTGTAGAGACGTCTAGGTGTAGGGGCTCTGTAATCTCTGGGAGCACAAGAAGGGGGAGTCGGAGGAGATAAGGGGTGAGCTGCAGGTTATGGAGGTGCAGAGTTCAACAGAAAAAGTGCAAAAGCATGGTTGTTTGGACTGGGATTCATATCAGTATATTTTGAGATGAACGGACAAGCTGGAGCCTGTAGTACCACAGTTTTATGTAGTGGCACGTGTTATGATATTAATGCGGAAACATATTAAATGGATTGTATTGGAATTGGTATTTAATTTAGTAGTGCAGCGCCTATATTTTGGTTAATAAAAATCATACATTTTCTTATCTATGCTAAAAGGGTAACTGGAGTCGTAGGTGTTTCATGAGTTAAGGCGTTTTGAAAAAAGATGAAAAAAAATAGAGACAAGTTCAGAAGAATGTCTTTGTCTAGATGGTACTTAATTCCATTATTTTGAAAAGATTTGTGAATATCAACTGTTGGACCTGATGCCAAGGTGATAGTGGTGATATAATGAACCTGTTTATGAGAGACTAATGAGAGGGGAAAAAAGAATAGAGACAGGTTCATAATAATAGCTTTATTTGGATAGAACTTAAATGGATTAGTTTACAATGAATTCTGAATAGCAAGTCTGGGACATGACGCCAAGGTGATAGTGGTGATATCATGGAACAGTTTAGGAGAGAATAGTTCAAAAAATATTGGAATCTGTTACTGTTAATTTGTAAATTGTGATAGCCGGGGGGGGGGGGAGGGTGTCAGCGTTGCAGATGCAGATGTGCAGCAGGGTGCCCGGGTGTGCTGGCAGACATGGGTGGGGTCTTTCATGAAGGGTGTTACTGTGCTACCAGAGCGGGGAGCAGTGCCAGGGTGTTGTGTTACTTGTAGTGCCACGGGAAAACATGGAGCGCGTAAGGCAGTGGGGTGTATAGCTAGGCGTGTAAATGTAGACGGGCACCGGGGTGACTAGGGGGATGGCTGAAACGGTATCGGGGTGGATAGCAGGTGGGGGGGAGGGTGTCAGCGTTGCAGATGTGCAGCAGGGTGCCCGGGTGTGCTGGCAGAGATGGGTGGGGTCTTTCATGAAGGGTGTTACTGTGCTACCAGAGCGGGGAGCAGTGCCAGGGCGTTGTGTTACTTGTAGTGCCACGGGGAAACATGGAGCGCGTAAGGCAGTGGGGTGTATAGCTAGGCGTGTAAATGTAGACGGGCACCGGGGTGACTAGGGGGGATGGCTGAAACGGTATCGGGGTGGATAGCAGGTGGGGGGGAGGGTGTCAGCGTTGCAGATGTGCAGCAGGGTGCCCGGGTGTGCTGGCAGACATGGGTGGGGTCTTTCATGAAGGGTGTTACTGTGCTACCAGAGCGGGGAGCAGTGCCAGGGCGTTGTGTTACTTGTAGTGCCACGGGGAAACATGGAGCGCGTAAGGCAGTGGGGTGTATAGCTAGGCGTGTAAATGTAGACGGGCACCGGGGTGACTAGGGGGGATGGCTGAAACGGTATCGGGGTGGATAGCAGGTGGGGGGGAGGGTGTCAGCATTGCAGATGTGCAGCAGGGTGCCCGGGTGTGCTGGCAGACATGGGTGGGGTCTTTCATGAAGGGTGTTACTGTGCTACCAGAGCGGGGAGCAGTGCCAGGGCGTTGTGTTACTTGTAGTGCCACGGGGAAACATGGAGCGCGTAAGGCAGTGGGGTGTATAGCTAGGCGGGTAAATGTAGACGGGCACCGGGGTGACTAGGGGGGATGGCGGCGGTGTCTAAGTTTGCACGGGTATCGTGGGGAATAGCAGGAGGGGAGGGGGGCAGCGTTGCAGATGTGCAGCAGGTCAGGGTATTGTGTAGGTGGTGGATGTAAGGGCTGGATGGAAGCTGTAGTTCCACGAATGGAAGCAGGGATAGCGCTGTAGAGTGTTTTTCTATACTTGGCCTATTTATATGTCGATATATTATCTGTCGTGTCGATCTAAGTTTTGTCGATATTATATATGTCGAGCTATTACATGTCGACCAAATTAAGTTTCGATCTAAGTTTTGTCGGTCTATGGTTTGTCGATCTTCTGTATGTCGATGAATTTGTTTGTCGAACAATTACATGTCGATCTATGTTTTGTCGGTCTATGGTTTGTCGATCTTCTGTATGTCGATCTATTTGTTTGTTGAACAATTACATGTCGATGAGTTTTTGGACGAACTTGTTCCTGTCGATGACTTGTTTGTCGATCTTACGTTGTGTCGCTGTTGTGCGTGATCGATCATGTGTTGTGTCGATGTACTGTTTGTCGAATATAGGTCTTGTCGATGTTCGGGGTTTGTCGATGTAGTGGTTGTCGATGTTGATGATATGTCGATCTTGTGTTTGTCGATGTTCGATCACTGTCGATGTAGGTGTTGTCTATGTTGCGTGGTCGATGTTAGCGTTGTCGAACTAGCGGGTGCCGATCCATCGACCGGATACCATGTATTTTATCTGTTGTTCTAATAGCTACTATGTTCAGAGCCCACATTCGTCTGCTGCTGTTACTATAGAGCATTTAGTGATTGCTCCTATGTGCGGTACTGTTATTGTTGTGGTGTTGTCATGGTGATGGAGTTTCACACGTGATGTCTGGCGTATTCTTTCAAAGCGCCGTGACGTCACTTTAGTGTTTTGGTTTTGGGTTCGGTTCCGCGGCCGTGTTTTGGGTTCGACCGCGTTTTGGCAAAACCTCACCGAATTTTTTTTGTCGGATTCGGGTGTGTTTTGGATTCGGGTGTTTTTTTCAAAAAACACTAAAAAACAGCTTAAATCATAGAATTTGGGGGTCATTTTGATCCCAAAGTATTATTAACCTCAAAAACCATAATTTCCACTCATTTTCAGTCTATTCTGAATACCTCACACCTCACAATATTATTTTTAGTCCTAAAATTTGCACCGAGGTCGCTGGATGACTAAGCTAAGCGACCCTAGTGGCCGACACAAACACCTGGCCCATCTAGGAGTGGCACTGCAGTGTCACGCAGGATGGCCCTTCCAAAAAACACTCCCCAAACAGCACATGACGCAAAGAAAAAAAGAGGCGCAATGAGGTAGCTGTGTGAGTAAGATAAGCGACCCTAGTGGCCGACACAAACACCTGGCCCATCTAGGAGTGGCACTGCAGTGTCACGCAGGATGGCCCTTCCAAAAAACACTCCCCAAACAGCACATGACGCAAAGAAGAAAAAAAGAGGCGCAATGAGGTAGCTGTGTGAGTAAGCTAAGCGACCCTAGTGGCCGACACAAACACCTGGCCCATCTAGGAGTGGCACTGCAGTGTCACGCAGGATGGCCCTTCCAAAAAACACTCCCCAAACAGCACATGACGCAAAGAAGAAAAAAAGAGGCGCAATGAGGTAGCTGTGTGAGTAAGCTAAGCGACCTTAGTGGCCGACACAAACACCTGGCCCATCTAGGAGTGGCACTGCAGTGTCACGCAGGATGGCCCTTCCAAAAAACACTCCCCAAACAGCACATGACGCAAAGAAGAAAAAAAGAGGCGCAATGAGGTAGCTGTGTGAGTAAGCTAAGCGACCCTAGTGGCCGACACAAACACCTGGCCCATCTAGGAGTGGCACTGCAGTGTCACGCAGGATGGCCCTTCCAAAAAACACTCCCCAAACAGCACATGACGCAAAGAAGAAAAAAAGAGGCGCAATGAGGTAGCTGTGTGAGTAAGCTAAGCGACCCTAGTGGCCGACACAAACACCTGGCCCATCTAGGAGTGGCACTGCAGTGTCACGCAGGATGGCCCTTCCAAAAAACACTCCCCAAACAGCACATGACGCAAAGAAAAAAAGAGGCGCAATGAGGTAGCTGTGTGAGTAAGCTAAGCGACCCTAGTGGCCGACACAAACACCTGGCCCATCTAGGAGTGGCACTGCAGTGTCACGCAGGATGGCCCTTCCAAAAAACACTCCCCAAACAGCACATGACGCAAAGAAGAAAAAAAGAGGCGCAATGAGGTAGCTGTGTGAGTAAGCTAAGCGACCCTAGTGGCCGACACAAACACCTGGCCCATCTAGGAGTGGCACTGCAGTGTCACGCAGGATGGCCTGTCACAACTGAGGGCCTGAGCTGACGGAAGGCAGCCTCAGTTGTAGGGGCTGAGATGTACCGGAACCTGGGAGGTTGTATCAGACCCCTGGACATGTAAGTAACATGAAGAGAAACCGCCCGAAGGCGTGACCACGACAACTTGAGTAAAAGTCAATGATATTTATTTATGACAAACTCCATGCATCACAGAAGCAGTAAAAAGTAACATAAAAATCAGCAGAGAAATAATAATACAGTTCCTGGGTACTACAGGGTGGCAGGGGCCACAGAGCTCTGGTGGTATGAGACAGTTCTTATTATCTGCAAGTTGGAAAGTCCTTACCAGGCTCAACTGTAGCAATGAGGAAAGCCCAGGGTCGTACCAGCTGGTGTTCCAGGGAAAGCTGGACTGCTGTAGATAAAATGCTGCTGTGGGTACTGGTTAGAACCAGACAGGTGTTGGCACGGAGTGGATACTGGCTGGAACCAGTTAAATAATAAATAAAGCTTGAGAGCGATGCAATGTAGATGAAATGTAGAATTTGAGAGCGGAGAAATAATAATACCGGTGGAGAGTGGTAAACTGCAGAAAGGACACCGGCCCTTTAAGAGAAGCTGTACACTGCTGGAAGCTAAGCTGGAAGCAGGAGATGTTGTAGCTGGAAACAGGTGAGTCCAGAATGGATCGGAGAGTCAGGCTACACCGCAGATGGAATGCTGGTGCGGGTCTCTATAGCAGAAGTCTGGAGACAGGAGCTGGAACCTGGAAGACATTCACAGAAGAGAGACAAACTGGAACTAGGTTTGACAACCAAAGCACTGACGCCTTCCTTGCTCAGGCACAACCTATTTATACCTGCAGCAAGGAAGGCATTGGCTAGGCAATTATGCAAATTAATAATACTGACAACGGATTGATAGGAATGATCAGCTGACAGAATCCAAGATGGCTGCGCCCATGCAGACACTTGGAGGGAAGTTTGGATTGTAATCCATGTGGTCTGGAAAACAGTAATGGCGGTGCCGGCCACCGGAGACAGGAGACGCCAGGCTGACAGATGCACATCCGACCACGCGGACACAGCGGAGGCCGCGGCTGACGTAATCGCCACTCTGAATGCAGAAGCTCAGGGACGGCGGCGGAGGCCGCGGGAGACGCCATGCCAGATGTATAAGGCGTTACTGTGACTGCGTCCAGAGAGACAGGAGAGGATGCGGGAATGTGCACATCAGGATAACAGATGGGATCCGGTCCTGGAGCGCTGAGCCAGCCTTAGGAGGCATCTGATAGGTAAGAAATGGCGTCCAGATACCCGGATCGTGACATGGCCCTTCCAAAAAACACTCCCCAAACAGCACATGACGCAAATAAAAATGAAAGAAAAAAGAGGTGCAAGATGGAATTGTCCTTGGGCCCTCCCACCCACCCTTATGTTGTATAAACAGGACATGCACACTTTAACCAACCCATCATTTCAGTGACAGGGTCTGCCACACGACTGTGACTGAAATGATGGGTTGGTTTGGACCCCCACCGAAAAAGAAGCAATTAATCTCTCCTTGCACAAACTGGCTCTACAGAGGCAAGATGTCCACCTCATCATCATCCTCCGATATATCACCGTGTACATCCCGCTCCTCACAGATTATCAATTCGTCCCCACTGGAATCCACCATCTCAGCTCCCTGTGTACTTTGTGGAGGCAATTGCTGCTGGTCAATGTCTCCACGGAGGAATTGATTATAATTCATTTTAATGAACATCATCTTCTCCACATTTTCTGGAAGTAACCTCGTACGCCGATTGCTGACAAGGTGAGCGGCGGCACTAAACACTCTTTCGGAGTACACACTTGTGGGAGGGCAACTTAGGTAGAATAAAGCCAGTTTGTGCAAGGGCCTCCAAATTGCCTCTTTTTCCTGCCAGTATAAGTACGGACTGTCTGACGTGCCTACTTGGATGCGGTCACTCATATAATCCTCCACCATTCTTTCAATGGTGACAGAATCATATGCAGTGACAGTAGACGACATGTCCGTAATCGTTGTCAGGTCCTTCAGTCCGGACCAGATGTCAGCATCAGCAGTCGCTCCAGACTGCCCTGCATCACCGCCAGCGGGTGGGCTCGGAATTCTGAGCCTTTTCCTCGCACCCCCAGTTGCGGGAGAATGTGAAGGAGGAGATGTTGACAGGTCGCGTTCCGCTTGACTTGACAATTTTGTCACCAGCAGGTCTTTGAACCCCAGCAGACTTGTGTCTGCCGGAAAGAGAGATCCAAGGTAGGTTTTAAATCTAGGATCGAGCACGGTGGCCAAAATGTAGTGCTCTGATTTCAACAGATTGACCACCCGTGAATCCTTGTTAAGCGAATTAAGGGCTCCATCCACAAGTCCCACATGCCTAGCGGAATCGCTCCCTTTTAGCTCCTCCTTCAATGCCTCCAGCTTCTTCTGCAAAAGCCTGATGAGGGGAATGACCTGACTCAGGCTGGCAGTGTCTGAACTGACTTCACGTGTGGCAAGTTCAAAAGGTTGCAGAACCTTGCACAACGTTGAAATCATTCTCCACTGCGCTTGAGACAGGTACATTCCACCTCCTATATCGTGCTCAATTGTATAGGCTTGAATGGCCTTTTGCTGCTCCTCCAACCTCTGAAGCATATATAGGGTTGAATTCCACCTCGTTACCACTTCTTGCTTCAGATGATGGCAGGGCAGGTTCAGGCGTTTTTGGTGGTGCTCCAGTCTTCTGTACGTGGTGCCTGTACGCCGAAAGTGTCCCGCAATTCTTCTGGCCACCGACAGCATCTCTTGCACGCCCCTGTCGTTTTTTTAAAAATTCTGCACCACCAAATTCAAGGTATGTGCAAAACATGGGACGTGCTGGAATTTGCCCATATTTAATGCACACACAATATTGCTGGCGTTGTCCGATGCCACAAATCCACAGGAGAGTCCAATTGGGGTAAGCCATTCCGCGATGATCTTCCTCAGTTGCCGTAAGAGGTTTTCAGCTGTGTGCGTATTCTGGAAACCGGTGATACAAAGCGTAGCCTGCCTAGGAAAGAGTTGGCGTTTGCGAGATGCTGCTACTGGTGCCGCCGCTGCTGTTCTTGCGGCGGGAGTCCATATATCTACCCAGTGGGCTGTCACAGTCATATAGTCCTGACCCTGCCCTGCTCCACTTGTCCACATGTCCGTGGTTAAGTGGACATTGGGTACAACTGCATTTTTTAGGACACTGGTGAGTCTTTTTCTGACGTCAGTGTACATTCTCGGTATCGCCTGCCTAGAGAAGTGGAACCTAGATGGTATTTGGTAACGGGGGCACACTACCTCAAGAAATTGTCTAGTTCCCTGTGAACTAACGGCGGATACCGGACGCACGTCTAACACCAACATAGTTGTCAAGGCCTCAGTTATCCGCTTTGCAACAGGATGACTGCTGTGATATTTCATCTTCCTCGCAAAGGACTGTTGGACAGTCAATTGCTTGGTGGAAGTAGTAAAAGTGGGCTTACGACTTCCCCTCTGGGATGACCATCGACTCCCAGCAGCAACAACAGCAGCGCCAGCAGCAGTAGGCGTTACACGCAAGGATGCATCGGAGGAATCCCAGGCAGGAGAGGAATCGTCAGAATTGCCAGTGACATGGCCTGCAGGACTATTGGCATTCCTGGGGAAGGAGGAAATTGACACTGAGGGAGTTGGTGGGGTGGTTTGCGTGAGCTTGGTTACAAGAGGAAGGGATTTACTGGTCAGTGGACTGCTTCCGCTGTCGCCCAAAGTTTTTGAACTTGTCACTGACTTATTATGAATGCGCTGCAGGTGACGTATAAGGGAGGATGTTCCGAGGTGGTTAACGTTCTAACCCCTACTTATTACAGCTTGACAAAGGCAACACACGGCTTGACAAATGTTGTCCGCATTTCTGTTGAAATACTTCCACACCGAAGAGCTGATTTTTTTGGTATTTTCACCAGGCATGTCAACGGCCCTATTCCTCCCACGGACAACAGGTGTCTCCCCGGGTGCCTGACTTAAACAAACCACCTCACCATCAGAATCCTCCTTGTCAATTTCCTCCCCAGCGCCAGCAACACCCATATCCTCCTCATCCTGGTGTACTTCAACACTGACATCTTCAATCTGACTATCAGGAACTGGACTGCGGGTGCTCCTTCCAGCACTTGCAGGGGGCGTGCAAATGGTGGAAGGCGCATGCTCTTCACGTCCAGTGTTGGGAAGGTCAGGCATCGCAACCGACACAATTGGACTCTCCTTGTGGATTTGGGATTTCGAAGAACGCACAGTTCTTTGCGGTGCTTTTGCCAGCTTGAGTCTTTTCATTTTTCTAGCGAGAGGCTGAGTGCTTCCATCCTCATGTGAAGCTGAACCACTAGCCATGAACATAGGCCAGGGCCTCAGCCGTTCCTTGCCACTCCGTGTGGTAAATGGCATATTGGCAAGTTTACGCTTCTCCTCCGACAATGTTATTTTAGATTTTGGAGTCCTTTTTTTACTGATATTTGGTGTTTTGGATTTTACATGCTCTGTACTATGACATTGGGCATCGGCCTTGGCAGACGACGTTGCTGGCATTTCATCGTCTCGGCCATGACTAGTGGCAGCAGCTTCAGCACGAGGTGGAAGTGGATCTTGATCTTTCCCTAATTTTGGAACCTCAACATTTTTGTTCTCCATATTTTAATAGGCACAACTAAAAGGCACCTCAGGTAAACAATGGAGATGGATGGATACTAGTATACTTATGGATGGACGAGCGACTGCCGACACAGAGGTAGCTACAGCCGTGGACTACCGTACTGTGTCTGCTGCTAATATAGACTGGATGATAATGAGATGAAATTAATATATATATATATATATAATATCACTAGTACTGCAGCCGGACAGGTATATATATTTATTATGTAATGACTGATGACGGACCTGCTGGACACTGTCAACTCAGCAGCACCGCAGACTGCTACAGTAAGCTACTATAGTAGTATGTATCAAGAAGAAAGAAAAAAAAAAAAACCACGGGAAGGTGGTATACAATTATGGATGGACCAGCGACTGCCGACACAGAGGTAGCTACAGCCGTGGACTACCGTACTGTGTCTGCTGCTAATATAGACTGGATGATAATGAGATGAAATTAATATATATATATATATAATATCACTAGTACTGCAGCCGGACAGCTATATATATATTTATTATGTAATGACTGATGACGGACCTGCTGGACACTGTCAGCTCAGCAGCACCGCAGACTGCTACAGTAAGCTACTATAGTAGTATGTATCAAGAAGAAAGAAAAAAAAAACCACGGGTAGGTGGTATACAATTATGGATGGACCAGCGACTGCCGACACAGAGGTAGCTACAGCCGTGGACTACCGTACTGTGTCTGCTGCTAATATAGACTGGATGATAATGAGATGAAATTAATATATATATATATATAATATCACTAGTACTGCAGCCGGACAGGTATATATATTTATTATGTAATGACTGATGACGGACCTGCTGGACACTGTCAGCTCAGCAGCACCGCAGACTGCTACAGTAAGCTACTATAGTAGTATGTATCAAGAAGAAAGAAAAAAAAAACCACGGGTAGGTGGTATACAATTATGGATGGACCAGCGACTGCCGACACAGAGGTAGCTACAGCCGTGGACTACCGTACTGTGTCTGCTGCTTATATAGACTGGATGATAATGAGATGAAATTAATATATATATATATAATATCACTAGTACTGCAGCCGGACAGGTATATATATTTATTATGTAATGACTGATGACGGACCTGCTGGACACTGTCAGCTCAGCAGCACCGCAGACTGCTACAGTAAGCTACTATAGTAGTATGTATCAAGAAGAAAGAAAAAAAAAAAACCACGGGTAGGTGGTATACAATTATGGATGGACCAGCGACTGCCGACACAGAGGTAGCTACAGACGTGGACTACCGTACTGTGTCTGCTGCTAATATAGACTGGATGATAATGAGAAGAAATTAATATATATATATATAATATCACTAGTACTGCAGCCGGACAGGTATATATATTTATTATGTAATGACTGATGACGGACCTGCTGGACACTGTCAGCTCAGCAGCACCGCAGACTGCTACAGTAAGCTACTATAGTAGTATGTATCAAGAAGAAAGAAAAAAAAAAACCACGGGTAGGTGGTATACAATTATGGATGGACCAGCGACTGCCGACACAGAGGTAGCTACAGCCGTGGACTACCGTACTGTGTCTGCTGCTAATATAGACTGGATGATAATGAGATGAAATTAATATATATATATATATAATATCACTAGTACTGCAGCCTGATAAAGCTAAATATTTATCTTATATAATACCCTTTATGAGGTCTAAGAACACTGTACGCTATTTACGTATGAAGTACCGTAAGGGTACGCTCGTTGCGTAACAATCGCTTAGCCGTAGTCGAGACGCTCAAGCGTCACGTTCGCTCACGGCCAAGAGATCACAGGCAGGCACGCTATTGGCTGCTGACTAACGTAATGATTCGCTATAGCGTAGCGGACGCTCGGGACCACGAGGAGATCACCAGCGGCGCTGACGCTCACAATGTTAAACCTTTAAATCTAAACCATAAACAGTGTATTGTGCAGTAAAACCTTAGTGTAATGATAGAGTGTAAATGCAACACAGTATAACCTTATTACCTTTAAAGCTGTTCTAGCGTCACCGACGCTCTGAGAATACTTAACACTATAAGAAATACACAGATACCGTGCTTAGGGTCCAACGCCTAATATATATATTTTGAATGATATACTTGCATAAAGAATTAATACAAATACAAATCATACACTACAATATAACATAGACTACCTAACCAGATAACTACACAGGAAATATAATACAATTACTATTTAAGAGAAAACAAGAGAGAAAGAGGAGAAGAGAGAGAGAGAGAGAAATTGCTCACAATAACAAGAAGATCAATATGATTGCAGAGAAGCTTACACATGTGAGGAACAATCGCTGCGCATGTTAGTCAATACTGAGAATCTTTGTGGAGAAAATACTTGAGCTTACCCATACTGGCTGTCCCTATATACACAACCCTACAATACCGCATGGGACAGAAGCTAGACTCCATTTCGGGAAACCTCCCATGATTCCAAGGACTGCAACACATGGTTGAAAGGGGGATGCTAGCAGCCATTTTAGATTTGCAGGTCCAAACACATGGCACTCTCTGCTACACCACAATCACATAGCAGAAGACACAAGACTCCATTTTATTCCAAAATGTCCAAGCCTCAAAACAATGCCTATGTTCTGATTTTACAATTCCAAACCATCTAAATCACCTTTCACAATTTCAAGCAAACACAGTATCTCAATAACCAGAGCATATGAGCTATCACAAGACCAGACCACCAGGTACCCACAAGTATCAGCCTGCCATTGCTACAAGCACATATTCAAAAGTAACTGCATGGTGGTATTCATGATTAACAAGATATATTATAACAAACCAGCACAATCTATTTTAAATCACCATAGGCAAACAAATACCACAAATGCTATGCTACAGGTTGTCTAATGTCCCAGCTACCATCACAGATTCCCAGATCTATCACACAAACAAGTTACAATATCCTATTTAAACCAGCACCATTGACCTTAAAGCAATCTGTCTATATTTCCTTATCTAGCCATGTGAATTCAATACTTAGCCTTTAGCTTGGAGGTCAGTCCTGGGGATGTAGCCGTCATGCTGCTGGGTGCCAGGTAGCTGTGTGAGTGAGTGAGCCCTGTGATTTCCAGTGGATAATATCATACCTGCATTCCAGCTGTGGGGGTGTGTCAACCACAGGAAGTGTGTCTTTCACAGTATGTGGGCTGTCTTGTATCAGGGAGCTGAGCATGTGAGCTTGGTTATGCAAAATGTTGGGTGATGACTAACACATTCCTGTCTTCTGGAGAGCTATTGTTTGGCGAATACAAAACAAAACCCTGTCTCTGGGTTTTGTTCGATATTCATGATGTCCACTTTCAGTTGAGACAATGACATCTCAGCAATCATTCTTCTGGAGACAAATCCAGCCCCATTTCGTAAACACAGGTGTTGGCCCTCCTCATTGAGTCTCAAAGCTCAGTGTAATTAAAGGCTATTGTACTCCGTCTGCGGGAAAGATACTGATTCGAAATACAATTAATCTTCAATTACTATTCCTGTGCTTTACTATGCATATGAAGATGTGAAGCCCTCCCAACATGCAAACTATTGTTTGGGGAATCTCTAAGGTCAAAGAGCCATTTGAGACCCACTGATACCTGCTGGACTCAGGGGAATATTAACTTATAAAATACATTATTTTGATTAAATATGTAGCGTGCACACACATGAGGTGCATATATGGCAACGTGCAGCGTGATATTTTTCTGACTTTGACAGTCCACCCTTTGGCAGTCACCAATAACTGCCACTTCCTAAAACAGTTCAAAAAGAGAAAAATATATGTCATATGTAAATACATTTCTATGATTGGGTAAGGGAGGAGAGAAGAAGGTAGGAAAAGGGTATGACCTAGTGAGATAGCAGAAGCATGCGTGTATGAATCCATGTTTGGGGGGGGTCATGTATCATCGTGCCGTACGTGTTTTAAATCAAGCTTCAAGGTATTGCGAAGTATACATTTGAATTCCTTCTTATCCCACGGTACGGGTCTGTGGATGGGCTGTCAAACTTTACCGAGCTCTTTTCGGATTTTGGTTGCAACAAAATGGGGGCGCACATTTTAGTTGATGATACATGAATGGGGGAATATGTGATTGCTGATATCTGTGCCTGTATTCCCTATCGACTATGTGTGTTATTACCTGAGGGTTGTAGAAATGAAGATAAAGAACAATTATGGTAAATGCAGTGGTATTCTATGTCAGGTTAATGAACATTTGTCGGTTGAAGTCTTGTTCGGTGTCTGTTGAATGCAGTCTTCTTTGTGCTTTTGCCAAAAGGCGTGTGGGCAAAAAGCTTTGTCAATGTCCATAGACTTACAAAGGTGTTGGGCTAGCGTAATTTTAAAATTTCTAGGGAAACTGGGGGTCTATGGCATAGTTCATCAAATATCTGTGTATAAGGTTGTCAAAACTTCTTCTTTAATCCATCAGTTGTCTGTATACAGGATCATCAAATTCCTCGTCCAAGTGGGTCTTTTTACCTTGGAGAAAACGGAAAAACAGGTGAAAGAAACGGACCGTATAATCGCATTTTCATCACATCATTGTTTCTACCGTTGGGTCATAAATCAAATCCATTGGAATTACAATTTCCTCACTCCTTAGACTCATTTCCCTGGTACTACGTTTGCACTTCATTAAAGCCTGACCGCATCTAAATATCAAGCCAATGGATATGACAACACCTAAGATACATAGGAGAAACTTCCCTATATCCATTATGACTCCTTGAGCCCATTCTCCTAAACCAGAGAACCAATTTCGCGGGTTCAACCATGACACCCAACCAGTCAGCTCATTACCCACTAAGGAGTGATAGTCACTCAATGGATGCCGGTCCATGTGGATATTAAAACTGGATTGGCATTTCTTAATGCACCCATCCTCAACTACATTGTCACAGAGCCTACAGATACAGTTTTCTTCAGCTAACAATCCTTCACAATGTTTACAAATAACATGGCTGCTATATCGTTTCCGGTACTCGCCTTTGCTTGGTGATTGTGTTGCTATTGGAAATTTACACCTCCGTCTCAGTCATCGGAACCTTTCTGGATCCTTTCTCGACCTCACTGGTACTCTCACCGAAACAGACTGCTCTGGTCAACATCATGGTCAACAGGAAAATCCGGATCACAGTCTCTTGGGGCAAGTCCATCTTACAGGAGGAGAAAAAGGAGAAATTTGTAATGGGGGTACAGGAAAACAGTTTGAGGGGGAGAGAAACTTGTTACGATAATTAGTTCTCTCGTCTTGTTGTTCTTCTTGTTCTGCTGTCATCTCAAAGGTGCTGTCTCTCAGTCTTCCAACCGAACATTCCGGTGATGCAATATTCCTTCCAAACCAGCGAACTTTCTGTAAGGAGCAAAAATCTTGCATTACCATTTGTCTAACTGATGTGTGACATACCATCTTTAAAACATGAAAACATGAGTGAGAAGAGAGAAAACAAAAAAAACAAAAGAGAGAGAGAACAATTCATATATATATATATATAACATAACACATCAATAAACAACAACAGGAAAAAAAACATTTTTCAAACATTTTAAAACATTGTCAGATCATCAGGCTGTCATATCTACATGTCCAATGGTATCCTTGCATAGTCCCTCCCACCAGCACCTCCATACTCTGTATCTGGCCAGGATACATTGATGCGGATAGGTCATGCTGGGGTTTGGTAGACTTCTGCAAAGACCAAGTAGATATGCAATGTTTGAGTCCTATCAATAATCGTCAGAGATGGGGAGAGAAAAGAAACATTTCACAGATACATTTACAACGTTTCACCCGGTCATTCCTGTGTCTTCAGGGAATGACCTCCCAATTTATTAACTGTTACCTCAGGCTTACCATCAGTCCTAATGATCACCTTTTATAGTTTGGTGTGTCATATTCATGCTCATATTCATGTCTAGGGGGTCTGACTTTATGTGGGCTGTTGCAGTTACTGGCATAATGCCCTTCTCTTTTGCAAAGATCACAAACCCTGGGCTTCCTCCAAGTGTCAGTGAAATGGGGTCTTGGTTGATTTGATGCCTCCTCAAACGCTTGGATGCTCATCACCATCAACCGCTTTCCCTGTACCTCCCTGATTCCTTGGATACCATGATTATGTCGTTGTCTAGGGAGTTGATATACCTTCTGTGAATCTTTGTTCATACACTTAGATCTTTCCTAGGATCTGGGAAATCAGACATGATTGATCTCAATTCTGTCCGGGACCAGGGATGGCGCATTGCACTGTCCTTGACGGGAATGATTCCCTGATCGTCAGTCTTCCCATTGGGGACTGTGATCATCCTGACAGGACTAAATTCAATTACATCACTTTGTGTTGGTCTTACAATATAGGGTACATTTGTTTGTGCGTGATATAAAACATTGTACGTACCTGTGGACACGACCTCACCTGACCCTCCGTTAGGGGGTTTGATTATTGCCTTTACCGATTTGGTCACGTCCACCTGGATGTCTTGTAGGATGGCTTCTGGAAGAGATGCCGACATCGTTCTGGGCTCACTTTCTTGTTTGTATTCCTGAGGGAAGTTTGACATGGGGTGCGACTTGCACAGGTTAACATTTGTGATTTTTACACTTTCATTTTTGTAAACATTATTACATTTGTTACTTTCGTTCTTAATACAGTTACTAAGTGCATTTTTATCATACAACATTGTGCCATTTCTCTGCAACCATAATCCTCTCCATTGCCATGTCTCTCCTCTCAAGATGAAAGTTAGGTATGTAAGTTACATTTCTTTGCATTTCACTTTCCTGTTGCCATAACTTTAAACAATCATAATGTTTGATCCGTCTCTTTGCTGGTTCAATAAGACCTATCCTTCTCCTTAGATTTAGTAACACTTCTGGGCTAAAGCTACCTACTCTTGGGAATTTCTCCCCGTCATGTACTGTCATTCTCTCCCATTCATCACATAAAGCTTCTGTGTGACTTCCGTATTTCTCACACATTACATACCTTGCCGACCCGACTGGTCGGTTCACTGAATCAACCCGAACCGAGGTTGATCGCCCCCTACCTGAACAAGTGGCCCCCATAGTTCGAAGGTGTTGCTTTATTCAGCCAACCCTTACGCAAACCAAAATGTTCAAAATAGGCTGACGGTGGCGGTTTACCGAGTACCCCACTCACTCGCCCACGCCGACCAATACGACCTGATCACACCGATATGGTGCTGGCGTACTCGACCCAGGGCCCCTGCGACCTGAACCTCTATTTACTGGAACCTGTGAGGGTGATCCGAAGAACACTTACTCTTTCCAGTAACTATTGGTTGTTGGATAGTTCCTGAGTGAGCAGCGAACCTCCCTTAAAATAAAAAAAATTACACAAATCACGTTAGAATGTACAAATAGCGTTTATGACCTTCGTACACAAATAGTACCGGTCAGGTTTACTAATGTACACAATTACGTGCGGTCCAATCGTTCAGCACATAAGCAACTAATCTTATGTACGGAGCGACCAGTGGAATCGAAAATTACGGCTGCGAATTCCTTCAGCCAGAGCTTGTATGGCCTATATGGGTGTTGCACCAACCCTTTCTTGGTGTTGTGCCTGTGGACTGTATAGCGGACTTCCTTGTCTGCTGTACCTAAACCTGCTGGTCTGCTATGACCTCCTGGTCTGTTACAGTATGACCTCCTGGTCTGCTACACTCTAATGCTCAAATTGTATGTTTTAACCAGGGATGCCTCCCTAGCCACCATGTACGTCACTTACACGCATGTACCTCACGAGAACTCGACTTTTCTTGTGGTTCAACCTCAAAAATTGTAAAAACAAACACTCACTCACCACATATACACTTTTGTTTCTATTTCTATTTCTGCGCAGAAATTTCTCTTTAGACCAGATGTGTTACAAATTAGGAGAAGGATCTGTTAATTTAAATTTCGAATGTTAAAATAGATTTGCGCGATTTATCGCCTTGCGTTATTTACTGCGTTGCGCTATTTATCGCGTTGAAAAAAATTAACACTTGTGATTTGAGTTACGTGGGCGTACCCGTACGCTCCGTTGCGTAATATACGCTGCGTGCGTCGGCCCTTGGGTTGCGTACGCAAGTCTCAATCCTTTGTTAGAGACACGTGTACGCAAAGCAAAGATCCACCGTAACACAATTTATACGTTTATCAATGTAGATGATCCTTTATCATCTACCACGCACCACACTGACTTCGCCTTGTCTCTCAGGCACAGCTGTGTTTGTCTATACTTTAACTATATTACCTTTTTACTCTTAAACTATGAAATAGCGGCAAATCTCTCTTAGCACGTTTATCAACTATAAAACTGGAAAACAGGAGAGTGATATACGAAAATACACAAATGAAAAAAAGAAATGCAGATATATATGTGTGCGTGCGTGTGTACGCAAGACAGAAAAATAAACAGTTTTAAAAGAGACTAGCGTGTTGTTCTTACCTCCGGTTCCCGGATTCCTTCAGCACCCTTTACTAAGAGAAGCAGACGCTTATCCAAACAGCACTACGAGGAATATGATCTCCCGCCCTTTGCTGCTGGATAATGTCTGCTGAAATTACCTAGTGCAGATATGTGAAGGACAGGACGAGCCCGCAATTGATAAAGCTAAATATTTATCTTATATAATACCCTTTATGAGGTCTAAGAACACTGTACGCTATTTACGTATGAAGTACCGTAAGGGTACGCTCGTTGCGTAACAATCGCTTAGCCGTAGTCGAGACGCTCAAGCGTCACGTTCGCTCACGGCCAAGAGATCACAGGCAGGCACGCTATTGGCTGCTGACTAACGTAATGATTCGCTATAGCGTAGCGGACGCTCGGGACCACGAGGAGATCACCAGCGGCGCTGACGCTCACAATGTTAAACCTTTAAATCTAAACCATAAACAGTGTATTGTGCAGTAAAACCTTAGTGTAATGATAGAGTGTAAATGCAACACAGTATAACCTTATTACCTTTAAAGCTGTTCTAGCGTCACCGACGCTCTGAGAATACTTAACACTATAAGAAATACACAGATACCGTGCTTAGGGTCCAACGCCTAATATATATATTTTGAATGATATACTTGCATAAAGAATTAATACAAATACAAATCATACACTACAATATAACATAGACTACCTAACCAGATAACTACACAGGAAATATAATACAATTACTATTTAAGAGAAAACAAGAGAGAAAGAGGAGAAGAGAGAGAGAGGGAGAAATTGCTCACAATAACAAGAAGATCAATATGATTGCAGAGAAGCTTACACATGTGAGGAACAATCGCTGCGCATGTTAGTCAATGCTGAGAATCTTTGTGGAGAAAATACTTGAGCTTACCCATACTGGCTGTCCCTATATACACAACCCTACAATACCGCATGGGACAGAAGCTAGACTCCATTTCGGGAAACCTCCCATGATTCCAAGGACTGCAACACATGGTTGAAAGGGGGATGCTAGCAGCCATTTTAGATTTGCAGGTCCAAACACATGGCACTCTCTGCTACACCACAATCACATAGCAGAAGACACAAGACTCCATTTTATTAGCATTATTTACAGTTGTGGAATTGATAAAGCTAAATATTTATCTTATATAATACCCTTTATGAGGTCTAAGAACACTGTACGCTATTTACGTATGAAGTACCGTAAGGGTACGCTCGTTGCGTAACAATCGCTTAGCCGTAGTCGAGACGCTCAAGCGTCACGTTCGCTCACGGCCAAGAGATCACAGGCAGGCACGCTATTGGCTGCTGACTAACGTAATGATTCGCTATAGCGTAGCGGACGCTCGGGACCACGAGGAGATCACCAGCGGCGCTGACGCTCACAATGTTAAACCTTTAAATCTAAACCATAAACAGTGTATTGTGCAGTAAAACCTTAGTGTAATGATAGAGTGTAAATGCAACACAGTATAACCTTATTACCTTTAAAGCTGTTCTAGCGTCACCGACGCTCTGAGAATACTTAACACTATAAGAAATACACAGATACCGTGCTTAGGGTCCAACGCCTAATATATATATTTTGAATGATATACTTGCATAAAGAATTAATACAAATACAAATCATACACTACAATATAACATAGACTACCTAACCAGATAACTACACAGGAAATATAATACAATTACTATTTAAGAGAAAACAAGAGAGAAAGAGGAGAAGAGAGAGAGAGAGAGAAATTGCTCACAATAACAAGAAGATCAATATGATTGCAGAGAAGCTTACACATGTGAGGAACAATCGCTGCGCATGTTAGTCAATACTGAGAATCTTTGTGGAGAAAATACTTGAGCTTACCCATACTGGCTGTCCCTATATACACAACCCTACAATACCGCATGGGACAGAAGCTAGACTCCATTTCGGGAAACCTCCCATGATTCCAAGGACTGCAACACATGGTTGAAAGGGGGATGCTAGCAGCCATTTTAGATTTGCAGGTCCAAACACATGGCACTCTCTGCTACACCACAATCACATAGCAGAAGCCACAAGACTCCATTTTATTCCAAAATGTCCAAGCCTCAAAACAATGCCTATGTTCTGATTTTACAATTCCAAACCATCTAAATCACCTTTCACAATTTCAAGCAAACACAGTATCTCAATAACCAGAGCATATGAGCTATCACAAGACCAGACCACCAGGTACCCACAAGTATCAGCCTGCCATTGCTACAAGCACATATTCAAAAGTAACTGCATGGTGGTATTCATGATTAACAAGATATATTATAACAAACCAGCACAATCTATTTTAAATCACCATAGGCAAACAAATACCACAAATGCTATGCTACAGGTTGTCTAATGTCCCAGCTACCATCACAGATTCCCAGATCTATCACACAAACAAGTTACAATATCCTATTTAAACCAGCACCATTGACCTTAAAGCAATCTGTCTATATTTCCTTATCTAGCCATGTGAATTCAATACTTAGCCTTTAGCTTGGAGGTCAGTCCTGGGGATGTAGCCGTCATGCTGCTGGGTGCCAGGTAGCTGTGTGAGTGAGTGAGCCCTGTGATTTCCAGTGGATAATATCATACCTGCATTCCAGCTGTGGGGGTGTGTCAACCACAGGAAGTGTGTCTTTCACAGTATGTGGGCTGTCTTGTATCAGGGAGCTGAGCATGTGAGCTTGGTTATGCAAAATGTTGGGTGATGACTAACACATTCCTGTCTTCTGGAGAGCTATTGTTTGGCGAATACAAAACAAAACCCTGTCTCTGGGTTTTGTTCGATATTCATGATGTCCACTTTCAGTTGAGACAATGACATCTCAGCAATCATTCTTCTGGAGACAAATCCAGCCCCATTTCGTAAACACAGGTGTTGGCCCTCCTCATTGAGTCTCAAAGCTCAGTGTAATTAAAGGCTATTGTACTCCGTCTGCGGGAAAGATACTGATTCGAAATACAATTAATCTTCAATTACTATTCCTGTGCTTTACTATGCATATGAAGATGTGAAGCCCTCCCAACATGCAAACTATTGTTTGGGGAATCTCTAAGGTCAAAGAGCCATTTGAGACCCACTGATACCTGCTGGACTCAGGGGAATATTAACTTATAAAAAACATTATTTTGATTAAATATGTAGCGTGCACACACATGAGGTGCATATATGGCAACGTGCAGCGTGATATTTTTCTGACTTTGACAAGCCGGACAGGTATATATATTTATTATGTAATGACTGATGACGGACCTGCTGGACACTGTCAGCTCTGCACCGCAGACTGCTACAGTAAGCTACTATAGTAGTATGTATCAAGAAGAAAGAAAGAAAAAAAACACGGGTAGGTGGTATACAATTATATATATATTATATACAATTTTATATATATATATATATATATATATATATTAAACTGGTGGTGATTAATTAAACTGGTGGTCAGGTCACTGGTCACACTATCAGCAACTTGCAAGTAGTACTCCTAAGCAGACAATCACAATATATACTGGTGGTCAGTGTGGTCACAATGGCAGTGTGGCAATCTGGCAGCAAAAGTGTGCACTGTACGTTATATGTACTCCTGCTCTCAGACTCTAACTGCTCCCCACTGTCTCCCCCACAAGTCAGATATACAGTCACACTATCACTTCAGCAAGTAGTAGTACTCCTCCTAATGCTCCCCAAAATTACTAAAGTAAATACTGTGTCTCTCTCTACTCTAGTCTCACTCTCTTCTCTATAAACGGAGAGGACGCCAGCCACGTCCTCTCCCTATCAATCTCAACGCACGTGTGAAAATGGCGGCGACGCGCGGCTCCTTATATAGAATCCGAGTCTCGCGATAGAATCCGAGCCTCGCGAGAATCCGACAGCGGGATGATGACGTTCGGGCGCGCTCGGGTTAACCGAGCAAGGCGGGAAGATCCGAATCGCTCGGACCCGTGTAAAAAAACCTGAAGTTCGGGCGGGTTCGGATTCCGAGGAACCGAACCCGCTCATCTCTAGTGTGCAGTCCCGCTGCGGCTTTGGCGCCACACTGGGTGGTATGCTTTCTAAGGTAAGATGTTTGTAATAGTTCTTGTAATACCTGATGAAAATGGCGCGTTATTACAGGGCATTGAAACGTTGTATTCGATACTGTATCCTGTGCGCAAACCATTGGAGTGCCGCACCGACTTTGCGTTATATATATTTATATTATATTTCAATCTATATTAAAGTTATTATTTTTGAGAATGCAGCTTTGTATAGTAAACGTCTGTGCACCAGCATGTGCAAGATTATTCTGCCCGCTACTCACACACCAACACATGGAAACCTGTCCCGTCCACTACTCATACACCAACACATGGAAACCTGTCCCATCCACTACTCATACACCAACACATGGAAACCTGTCCCACCCACTACTCATACACCAACACATGGAAACCTGTCCCACCCACTACTCATACACCAACACATGGAAACCTGTCCCACCCACTACTCATACACCAACACATGGAAACCTGTCCCACCCACTACTCATACACCAACACATGGAAACCTGTCCCACCCACTACTCATACACCAACACATGGAAACCTGTCCCATCCACTACTCATACACCAACACATGGAAACCTGTCCCGTCCACTACTCATACACCAACACATGGAAACCTGTCCCATCCACTACTCATACACCAACACATGGAAACCTGTCCCATCCACTACTCATACACCAACACATGGAAACCTGTCCCATCCACTACTCATACACCAACACATGGAAACCTGTCCCGCCCACTACTCATACACCGACACATGGAAACCTGTCCTGCTCACTACTCATACACCAACACATGGAAACCTGTCCCGCCCACTACTCATACACCAACACATGGAAACCTGTCCCACCCACTAATACACCAACACATGGAAACCTGTCCCGCCCACTACTCATACACCAACACATGGAAACCTGTCCTGCCCACTACTCATACACCAACACATGGAAACCTGTCCCGCCCACTACTCATACACCAACACATGGAAACCTGTCCTGCCCACTACTCATACACCAACACATGGAAACCTGTCCCACCTACTACTCATACACCAACACATGGAAACCTGTCCCGCCCACTACTCATACACCAACACATGGAAACCTGTCCCACCCACTACTCATACACCAACACATGGAAACCTGTCCCACCCACTACTCATACACCAACACATGGAAACCTGTCCCACCCACTACTCATACACCAACACATGGAAACCTGTCCCACCCACTACTCATACACCAACACATGGAAACCTGTCCCACCCACTACTCATACACCAACACATGGAAACCTGTCCCATCCACTACTCATACACCAACACATGGAAACCTGTCCCGTCCACTACTCATACACCAACACATGGAAACCTGTCCCATCCACTACTCATACACCAACACATGGAAACCTGTCCCATCCACTACTCATACACCAACACATGGAAACCTGTCCCATCCACTACTCATACACCAACACATGGAAACCTGTCCCACCCACTACTCATACACCGACACATGGAAACCTGTCCTGCTCACTACTCATACACCAACACATGGAAACCTGTCCCGTCCACTACTCATACACCAACACATGGAAACCTGTCCCATCCACTACTCATACACCAACACATGGAAACCTGTCCCATCCACTACTCATACACCAACACATGGAAACCTGTCCCATCCACTACTCATACACCAACACATGGAAACCTGTCCCGCCCACTACTCATACACCGACACATGGAAACCTGTCCTGCTCACTACTCATACACCAACACATGGAAACCTGTCCCGCCCACTACTCATACACCAACACATGGAAACCTGTCCCACCCACTAATACACCAACACATGGAAACCTGTCCCGCCCACTACTCATACACCAACACATGGAAACCTGTCCTGCCCACTACTCATACACCAACACATGGAAACCTGTCCCGCCCACTACTCATACACCAACACATGGAAACCTGTCCCGCCCACTACTCATACACCAACACATGGAAACCTGTCCCACCCACTACTCATACACCAACACATGGAAACCTGTCCCGCCCACTACTCATACACCAACACATGGAAACCTGTCCCACCCACTACTCACACACCAACACATGGAAACCTGTCCCGCCCACTAATACACCAACACATGGAAACCTGTCCCGCCCACTACTCATACACCAACACATGGAAACCTGTCCCACCCACTACTCATACACCAACACATGGAAACCTGTCCCGCCCACTAATACACCAACACATGGAAACCTGTCCCACCCACTACTCACACACCAACACATGGAAACCTGTCCCGCCCACTACTCATACACCAACACATGGAAACCTGTCCCACCCACTACTCATACACCAACACATGGAAACCTGTCCCACCCACTACTCAAACACCAACACATGGAAACCTGTCCTGCCCACTACTCATACACCAACACATGGAAACCTGTCCCGCCCACTACTCATACACCAACACATGGAAACCTGTCCCGTCCACTACTCATACACCAACACATGGAAACCTGTCCCACCCACTACTCATACACCAACACATGGAAACCTGTCCCACCCACTACTCATACACCAACACATGGAAACCTGTCCCGCCCACTAATACACCAACACATGGAAACCTGTCCCACCAACTACTCATACACCAACACATGGAAACCTGTCCCACCCACTACTCATACACCAACACATGGAAACCTGTCCTGCCCACTACTCATACACCAACACATGGAAACCTGTCCTGCCCACTACTCACACACCAACACATGGAAACCTGTCCCACCCACTACTCATACACCAACACATGGAAACCTGTCCTGCCCACTACTCATACACCAACACATGGAAACCTGTCCTGCCCACTAATACACCAACACATGGAAACCTGTCCCGTCCACTACTCATACACCAACACATGGAAACCTGTCCTGCCCACTAATACACCAACACATGGAAACCTGTCCCGTCCACTACTCATACACCAACACATGGAAACCTGTCCCACCCACTACTCATACACCAACACATGGAAACCTGTCCCGTCCACTACTCATACACCAACACATGGAAACCTGTCCCACCCACTACTCATACACCAACACATGGAAACCTGTCCCACCCACTACTCATACACCAACACATGGAAACCTGTCCCGTCCACTACTCATACACCAACACATGGAAACCTGTCCCGCCCACTACTCACACACCAACACATGGAAACCTGTCCTGCCCACTACTCATACACCAACACATGGAAACTTGTCCCGCCCACTACTCATACACCAACACATGGAAACCTGTCCCGTC
The DNA here is from genome assembly GCF_028390025.1 of Pseudophryne corroboree. NCBI lineage: Eukaryota > Metazoa > Chordata > Amphibia > Anura > Myobatrachidae > Pseudophryne > Pseudophryne corroboree. The sequence continues at coordinate 3,090,003 of NC_086451.1, forward strand.
CACTACTCATACACCAACACGTGGAAACCTGTCCCACCCACTACTCATACACCAACACATGGAAACCTGTCCTGTCCACTACTCATACACCAACACATGGAAACCTGTCCCACCCACTACTCATACACCAACACATGGAAAACTGTCCTGTCCACTACTCATACACCAACACATGGAAACCTGTCCCGCCCACTACTCATACACCAACACATGGAAACCTGTCCTGCCCACTACTCATACACCAACACATGGAAACCTGTCCCACCCACTAATACACCAACACATGGAAACCTGTCCCGCCCACTACTCATACACCAACACATGGAAACCTGACCCACCCACTACTCATACACCGACACATGGAAACCTGTCCCACCCACTACTCATACACCAACACATGGAAACCTGTCCTGTCCACTCATACACCAACATATGGAAACCTGTCCCACCCACTACTCATACACCAACACATGGAAACCTGTCCCGCCCACTACTCATACACCAACACATGGAAACCTGTCCCGCCCACTACTCACACACCAACACATGGAAACCTGTCTCGCCCACTACTCATACACCAACACATGGAAACCTGTCCTGCCCACTACTCACACACCAACACATGGAAACCTGACCCGCCCACTACTACACCAACACATGGAAACCTGTCCCATCCACTACTCATACACCAACACATGGAAACCGGTCCTGCCCACTACTCACACACCAACACATGGAAACCTGTCCCGCCCACTACTCATACACCAACATATGGAAACCTGACCCGCCCACTACTCATACACCAACATATGGAAACCTGACCCGCCCACTACTCATACACCAACACATGGAAACCTGTCCTGCCCACTACTCACACACCAACACATGGAAACCTGTCCCGCCCACTAATACACCAACACATGGAAACCTGTCCCGCCCACTACTCACACACCAACACATGGAAACCTGTCCCGCCCACTAATACACCAACACATGGAAACCTGTCCCACCCACAACTCATACACCAACACATGGAAACCTGTCCCGCCCACTACTCATACACCAACACATGGAAACCTGTCCTGTCCACTACTCATACACCAACACATGGAAACCTGTCCCGCCCACTAATACACCAACACATGGAAACCTGTCCCGCCCACTACTCATACACCAAAACATGGAAACCTGTCCTGCCCACTACTCATACACCAACACATGGAAACCTGTCCCGCCCACTACTCACACACCAACACATGGAAACCTGTCCCACCCACTACTCATACACCAGCACATGGAAACCTGTCCCGCCCACTACTCATACACCAACACATGGAAAACCTTTCCTGCCCACTACTCATACACCAACACATGGAAACCTGTCCTGCCCACTACTCACACACCAACACATGGAAACCTGTCCCGCCCACTAATACACCAACACATGGAAACCTGTCCCACCCACTACTCACACACCAACACATGGAAACCTGTCCCGCCCACTAATACACCAACACATGGAAACCTGTCCCACCCACTACTCATACACCAACACATGGAAACCTGTCCCGCCCACTACTCATACACCAACACATGGAAACCTGTCCTGTCCACTACTCATACACCAACACATGGAAACCTGTCCCGCCCACTAATACACCAACACATGGAAACCTGTCCCGCCCACTACTCATACACCAACACATGGAAACCTGTCCTGCCCACTACTCATACACCAACACATGGAAACCTGTCCCGCCCACTACTCACACACCAACACATGGAAACCTGTCCCACCCACTACTCATACACCAGCACATGGAAACCTGTCCCGCCCACTACTCATACACCAACACATGGAAACCTGTCCTGCCCACTACTCATACACCAACACATGGAAACCTGTCCTGCCCACTATTCACACACCAACACATGGAAACCTGTCCCGCCCACTAATACACCAACACATGGAAACCTGTCCCACCCACTACTCATACACCAGCACATGGAAACCTGTCCTGCCCACTACTCATACACCAACACATGGAAACCTGTCCCGCCCACTACTCACACACCAACACATGGAAACCTGTCCCACCCACTACTCATACACCAGCACATGGAAACCTGTCCCGCCCACTACTCATACACCAACACATGGAAACCTGTCCCGCCCACTACTCATACACCAACACATGGAAACCTGTCCCACCCACTACTCATACACCAACACATGGAAACCTGTCCTGCCCACTACTAATACACCAACACATGGAAACCTGTCCTGTCCACTACTCACACACCAACACATGGAAACCTGTCCAGCCCACTAATACACCAACACATGGAAACCTGTCCCACCCACTACTCACACACCAACACATGGAAACCTGTCCTGTCAACTACTCATACACCAACACATGGAAACCTGTCCTGCCCACTACTCATACACCAACACATGGAAACCTGTCCTGCCCACTACTCACACACCAACACATGGAAACCTCTCCCACCCACTACTCATACACCAACACATGGAGACCTGTCCCACCCACTACTCATACACCAACACATGGAAACCTGTCCCGCCCACTACTCATACACCAACACATGGAAACCTGTCCCGCCCACTACTCATACACCAACACATGGAAACCTGTCCCGCCCACTACTCATACACCAACACATGGAAACCTGACCCGCCCACTACTCATACACCGACACATGGAAACCTGTCCCGCCCACTACTCATACACCAACACATGGAGACCTGTCCCACCCACTACTCATACACCGACACATGGAAACCTGTCCCACCCACTACTAATACACCAACACATGGAAACCTGTCCCGCCCACTACTAATACACCAACACATGGAAACCTGTCCTGTCCACTACTCATACACCAACACATGGAGACCTGTCCCACCCACTACTCATACACCAACACATGGAAACCTGTCCCGTCCACTACTCACACACCAACACATGGAAACCTGTCCCACCCACTACTCATACACCAACACATGGAAACCTGTCCCGCCCACTACTCATACACCAACACATAATAAACCTGACCCGCCCACTACTCATACACCAACACATGGAAACCTGTCCCGTCCACTACTCATACACCAACACATGGAGACCTGTCCCACCCACTACTCACACACCAACACATGGAAACCTGTCCTGTCCACTAATACACCAACACATGGAAACCTGTCCCACCCACTACTAATACACCAACACATGGAAACCTGTCCCGCCCACTACTCATACACCAACACATGGAAACCTGTCCCGCCCTCTACTCATACACCAACACATGGAAATCTGTCCCACCCACTACTCATACACCAACACATGGAAACCTGTCCTGTCCACTACTCATACACCAACACATGGAAACCTGTCCCACCCACTACTCATACACCAGCACATGGAAACCTGTCCTGTCCACTACTCATACACCAACACATGGAAACCTGTCCCATCCACTACTCATACACCAACACATGGAAACCTGTCCCGCCCACTACTCATACACCAACACATGGAGACCTGTCCCACCCACTACTCATACACCAACACATGGAGACCTGTCCCACCCACTACTCATACACCAACACATGGAGACCTGTCCCACCCACTACTCATACACCAACACACGGAGACCTGTCCCACCCACTACTCATACACCAACACATGGAGACCTGTCCCACCCACTAATACACCAACACATGGAAACCTGTCCTGCCCACTACTCAAACACCAACACATGGAAACCTGTCCCACCCACTACTCATACACCAACACATGGAAACCTGTCCCACCCACTAATACACCAACACATGGAAACCTGTCCTGCCAACTACTCACACACCAACACATGGAAACCTGTCCTGCCAACTACTCATACACCAACACATGGAAACCTGTCCCGCCCACTACTCATACACCAACACATGGAAACCTGTCTCGCCCGCTACTCACACACCAACACATGGAAACCTGTCCCACCCACTAATACACCAACACATGGAAACCTGTCCCACCCACTACTCACACACCAACACATGGAAACCTGTCCCGTCCACTACTCATACACCGACACATGGAAACCTGTCCCGCCCACTACTCACACACCAACACATGGAAACCTGTCCTGCCCACTACTCATACACCAACACATGGAAACCTGTCCCACCCACTACTCATACACCAACACATGGAAACCTGTCTCGCCCGCTACTCACACACCAACATATGGAAACCTGTCCCGCCCACTAATACACCAACACATGGAAACCTGTCCCACCCACTACTCACACACCAACACATGGAAACCTGTCCCGCCCACTACTCATACACCAACACATGGAAACCTGTCCCACCCACTACTCATACACCAACACATGGAAACCAGTCCCGCCCACTACTCATACACCAACACATGGAAACCTGTCCCGCCCACTAATACACCAACACATGGAAACCTGTCTCGCCCGCTACTCACACACCAACACATGGAAACCTGTCCCGCCCACTAATACACCAACACATGGAAACCTGTCCCACCCACTACTCATACACCAACACATGGAAACCTGTCCTGTCCACTACTCATACACCAACACATGGAAACCTGTCCCACCCACTACTCACACACCAACACATGGAAACCTGTCCCATCCACTACTCATACACCAACACATGGAAACCTGTCCCACCCACTACTCATACACCAACACATGGAAACCTGTCCCGCCCACTACTCATACACCAACACATGGAAACCTGTCCCGCCCACTACTCATACACCAACACATGGAAACCTGTCCCGTCCACTACTCATACTCCAACACATGGAAACCTGTCCCGCCCACTACTCATACACCAACACATGGAAACCTGTCCCACCCACTACTCAAACACCAACACATGGAAACCTGTCCCGTCCACTACTCACACACCAACACATGGAAACCTGTCCCACCCACTACTCATACACCAACACATGGAAACCTGTCCCGCCCACTACTCATACACCAACACATCAAAACCTGTCCCACCCACTACTCATACACCAACACATGGAAACCTGTCCCGCCCACTACTCATACACCAACACATGGAAACCTGTCCCGCCCACTACTCATACACCAACACATGGAAACCTGTCCCGCCCACTACTCATACACCAACACATGGAAACCTGTCCCACCCACTACTCATACACCAACACATGGAAACCTGTCCCGTCCACTACTCACACACCAACACATGGAAACCTGTCCCACCCACTACTCATACACCAACACATGGAAACCTGTCCCGCCCACTACTCATACACCAACACATGGAAACCTGTCCCACCCACTACTCATACACCAACACATGGAAACCTGTCCCATCCACTACTCATACACCAACACATGGAGACCTGTCCCACCCACTACTCATACACCAACACATGGAGACCTGTCCCACCCACTACTCATACACCAACACATGGAAACCTGTCCCGCCCACTACTCACACACCAACACATGGAAACCTGTCCTGCCCACTACTCATACACCAACACATGGAAACCTGTCCCACCCACTACTCATACACCAACACATGGAAACCTGTCTCGCCCGCTACTCACACATCAACACTTGGAAACCTGTCCCGCCCACTAATACACCAACACATGGAAACCTGTCCCACCCACTACTCATACACCAACACATGGAAACCTGTCCCACCCACTAATACACCAACACATGGAAACCTGTCCCACCCACTAATACACCAACACATGGAAACATGTCCTGCCCACTACTCATACACCAACACATGGAAACCTGTCCCGCCCACTACTCATACACCAACACATGGAAACCTGTCCTGCCCACTACTCATACACCAACACATGGAAACCTGTCCCACCCACTACTCATACAACAACACATGGAAACCTGTCCCACCCACTACTCATACACTAACACATGGAAACCTGTCCTGTCCACTCATACACCAACACATGGAAACCTGTCCCACCCACTAATACACCAACACATGGAAACCTGTCCTGTCCACTTCTCATACACCAACACATGGAAACCTGTCCTGTCCACTACTCATACACCAACACATGGAAACCTGTCCTGCCCACTACTCATACACCAACACATGGGAACCTGTCCCATCCACTACTCATACACCAACACATGGAAACCTGTCCTGTCCACTTATACACCAACACATGGAAACCTGTCCCATCCACTACTCATACACCAACACATGGAAACCTGTCCTGCCCACTACTCATACACCAACACATGGAAACCTGTCCCATCCACTACTAATACACCAACACATGGAAACCTGTCCCACCCACTACTCTTACACCAACACATGGAAACCTGTCCTGCCCACTACTCATACACCAACACATGGGAACCTGTCCTGCCCACTACTCATACACCAACACATGGAAACCTGACCCGCCCACTACTCATACACCAACACATGGAAACCTGTCCCGCCCACTACTCACACACCAACACATGGAAACCTGTCCTGCCCACTAATACACCAACACATGGAAACCTGTCCCGCCCGCTACTCATACACCGACACATGGAAACCTGTCCCGCCCACTACTCATACACCGACACATGGAAACCTGACCAGCCCACTACTCATACACCAACACATGGAAACCTGTCCCGCCCACTACTCATACACCGACACATGGAAACCTGACCCGTCCACTACTCATATACCAACACATGGAAACCTGTCCCACCCACTACTCATACACCAACACATGGAAACCTGTCCCACCCACTACTCACACACCAACACATGGAAACCTGTCCTGCCCACTAATACACCAACACATGGAAACCTGTCCCACCCACTACTCATACACCAACACATGAGAACCTGTCCCACCCACTACTCATACACCAACACATGGAAACCTGTCCTGCCCACTAATACACCAACACATGGAAACCTGTCCCACCCACTACTCATACACCAACACATGGGAACCTGTCCCACCCACTACTCATACACCAACACATGGAAACCTGTCCTGCCCACTAATACACCAACACATGGAAACCTGTCCCGCCCGCTACTCATACACCAACACATGGAAACCTGTCCCGCCCACTACTCATACACCAACACATGGAAACCTGACCCGCCCACTACTCATACACCGACACATGGAAACCTGACCCGCCCACTACTCATACACCAACACATGGAAACCTGTCCCGCCCACTACTCATACACCGACACATGGAAACCTGACCCGCCCACTACTCATACACCAACACATGGAAACCTGTCCCACCCACTACTCATACACCAACACATGGAAACCTGTCCCACCCACTACTCATACATCAACACATGGAAACCTGTCCTGCCCACTAATACACCAACACATGGAAACCTGTCCCGCCCGCTACTCATACACCAACACATGGAAACCTGTCCCGCCCACTACTCATACACCGACACATGGAAACCTGACCCGCCCACTACTCATACACCAGCACATGGAAACCTGTCCCACCCACTACTCATACACCAACACATGGAAACCTGTCCTGCCCACTACTCATACACCAACACATGGGAACCTGTCCTGCCCACTACTCATACACCAACACATGGAAACCTGACCCGCCCACTACTCATACACCAACACATGGAAACCTGTCCCGCCCACTACTCACACACCAACACATGGAAACCTGTCCTGCCCACTAATACACCAACACATGGAAACCTGTCCCGCCCGCTACTCATACACCGACACATGGAAACCTGTCCCGCCCACTACTCATACACCGACACATGGAAACCTGACCAGCCCACTACTCATACACCAACACATGGAAACCTGTCCCGCCCACTACTCATACACCGACACATGGAAACCTGACCCGTCCACTACTCATACACCAACACATGGAAACCTGTCCCACCCACTACTCATACACCAACACATGGAAACCTGTCCCACCCACTACTCACACACCAACACATGGAAACCTGTCCTGCCCACTAATACACCAACACATGGAAACCTGTCCCACCCACTACTCATACACCAACACATGAGAACCTGTCCCGCCCACTACTCATACACCAACACATGGAAACCTGTCCTGCCCACTAATACACCAACACATGGAAACCTGTCCCACCCACTACTCATACACCAACACATGGGAACCTGTCCCACCCACTACTCATACACCAACACATGGAAACCTGTCCTGCCCACTAATACACCAACACATGGAAACCTGTCCCGCCCGCTACTCATACACCAACACATGGAAACCTGTCCCGCCCACTACTCATACACCAACACATGGAAACCTGACCCGCCCACTACTCATACACCGACACATGGAAACCTGACCCGCCCACTACTCATACACCAACACATGGAAACCTGTCCCGCCCACTACTCATACACCGACACATGGAAACCTGACCCGCCCACTACTCATACACCAACACATGGAAACCTGTCCCACCCACTACTCATACACCAACACATGGAAACCTGTCCCACCCACTACTCATACATCAACACATGGAAACCTGTCCTGCCCACTAATACACCAACACATGGAAACCTGTCCCGCCCGCTACTCATACACCAACACATGGAAACCTGTCCCGCCCACTACTCATACACCGACACATGGAAACCTGACCCGCCCACTACTCATACACCAGCACATGGAAACCTGTCCCACCCACTACTCATACACCAACACATGGAAACCTGTCCTGCCCACTACTCATACACCAACACATGGAAACCTGTCCCGTCCACTACTCATACACCAACACATGGAAACCTGTCCCACCCACTACTCATACACCAACACATGGAAACCTGTCCTGCCCACTACTCATACACCAACACATGGAAACCTGTCCCGTCCACTACTCATACACCGACACATGGAAACCTGACCCGCCCACTACTCATACACCAACACATGGAAACCTGTCCCGCCCACTAATACACCAGCACATGGAAACCTGTCCCACCCACTACTCATACACCAACACATGGAAACCTGTCCTGTCCACTACTCATACACCAACACATGGAAACCTGTCCCACCCACTACTCATACACCAACACATGGAAACCTGTCCCGCCCACTACTCATACACCAACACATGGAAACCTGTCCCACCCACTACTCATACACCAACACATGGAAACCTGTCCCACCCACTAATACACCAACACATGGAAACTTGTCCTGCCCACTACTCATACACCAACACATGGAAACCTGTCCCGCCCACTACTCATACACCAACACATGGAAACCTGTCCCGCCCACTACTCATACACCAACACATGGAAACCTGTCCCGCCCACTACTCATACACCAACACATGGAAACCTGTCCTGCCCACTACTCATACACCAACACATGGAAACCTGTCCCACCCACTACTCATACACCAACACATGGAAACCTGTCCTGCCCACTACTCATACACCAACATATGGAAACCTGTCCTGCCCACTACTCATACACCAACACATGGAAACCTGTCCCACCCACTACTCATACACCAACACATGGAAACCTGTCCCGCCCACTACTCATACACCAACACATGGAAACCTGTCCTGCCCACTACTCATACACCAACACATGGAAACCTGTCCCGTCCACTACTCATACACCAACACATGGAAACCTGTCCCGTCCACTCATACACCAACACATGGAAACCTGTCCCATCCACTACTCATACACCAACACATGGAAACCTGTCCTGCCCACTAATACACCAACACATGGAAACCTGTCCCGCCCACTACTCATACACCAACACATGGAAACCTGTCCTGCCCACTACTCATACACCAACACATGGAAACCTGTCCCACCCACTACTCATACACCAACACATGGAAACCTGTCCTGCCCACTACTCATACACCAACACATGGAAACCTGTCCTGCCCACTACTCATACACCAACACATGGAAACCTGTCCTGTCCACTAATACACCAACACATGGAAACCTGTCCCGTCCACTACTCGTACATGTGGATGCCTGCCCCGCCCACTGCTCGTGCACGTGGATGCCTGCCCCTGCCCACTGCTCGTACAGCTGCGCGTGGATGCCTGCCCCGCCCACTGCTCGTACAGACTGTCCCGCCCACTGCTGATTATACATGCAGAGCGGGTAATTTCACCTTGTATTTGATCAGAGATTCTGTGTACATTTTATCACTGTCCTAGTGACCTTGCCCCTACTTCCCCATGGCATACTATAGGAGATGGGATGCACAGGATACGGGTACTGGCCTGATGATGGAGCAGGATGCTAAAGGACTGCCACCCAGTATACTAACCCCAATTGTACAAGCCCAGATATGGCAGTGATGACCCCTCGCAGGACCCCCTTGTTGCCACAGCATTCCCCACCCATGTAGAAATCCTCGCTATTCATCATTTATTTCTTTTATTTTTATTTATTAACAGTTTCTTATATAGAGCAGCAGATTCCGATGCGTTTTACAATTGGAAATAACAATGCTATAACTAAACTGGGTAATAACAAACAGTCATAGAGGTAGGAAGGCCCTGCTCGCAGGCTTACACTCTATAGGGAAATAGCACCTTTCCTTGTGTATACATGCCTATCTATTGCACAGTTGTCCGCCAGATTGCAAAGGTTCTTGGAGGGCTATATGATATGGTCACACAGAGATGATGAACCAGGTGCGAGAGGAAGGGAAAGTGAAGAATGAGATGACATGTGAGGATATGTGTGGACTGTACAGAGTGGATGCAATTTGATAGGAAGGTTTATGAAAGTTATGTGGGTGGTTCTGGAATTTGATATGCTTGCCTGAAGAGGTGAGTTTTCAGGGAGCGCTTGAAGGTTTGGAGACTAGTGGAGAGTCTTATTGTGCGTGGGAGGGCATTCCACAGAGTGGGTGCAGCCCGATGAAAGTCCTGCAATCGTGAGTGGGAGCGAGTAATGAGTGTGGATGAGACGCAGGCAAAAGAAAAAAAGGTTTTTATGGCGCTGAACAGAACTGTGTATGTTTACACCCTGGGATTAGCTGCCACCTGGTGAGGAGGTAGCCAGCCTCCTCAAACAACAAAACAAGTGCAGAAAATTACCAGGTCAGCGCTTAATGCCAATGATGTACACAAAAGTGTATACAAAATTTATTAGACAAAACTAAAATACATATAACAATTAAAAATGATAAGACCACAGCATAACAATCATATAAAACTGAGGTATCTATTACCTCTGAAATAAACAATAGTATACACTAATTGTAAACAGTAGAAGGCAGTCGCAAAACCTTAATGGGAATGACCCTCAGTTTGATTTTATCCGTGTTTGAATAATTGCCCTCAGTATAAGCACAGATGAATCTCACACGACCGTGCATATAGATGTCCTCAATTAATACGGGTTTAATCACAGCTGAAAAAATGTTCATCAGCTTAAAGGTCCACTGGATGTATAAACGGTGCAGAAATATAAAGTTGTATAATGACTGCTACTCACAGTGTATAGGGATTGTCCTTGCTGCATCTCATATGTTGTATAAAGCCGCTCTATATCACCCTATGCATGGGTGAGACATCCGTCAGCGGCACAATCAAGCAGGGAGCCGCTCTCCACCGTCCGGCACAATGTAGATGCACCAGTCTGCCGTTCAACACCCCCAGCACAGTTGGAATAGTGCTCGGCTGGGCAGGGTGTAAGGCGTTCCCAGTGCAGTGGAGAAAAGTAAGTGGTGCAGTCTCGTTAGAGATGAGCAATTGCCGGCAAATGCTGTGATCAGCTGCTGTGAGGACAAAACCTTGTTCATGTGGGCAATAAGAGTATTGGCGACCCCTTCTCTCTGTACCCTCAACGCGTTTCTCCGCACCACAGGCGGCTTCTTCAAGAGGCAGAGTGGATGAGACGCAGGTCTTGTGAAGAGCGAAGAGGTCGGGTAGGGAGATAGTATGAGATGAATGAAGAGATGTATGTTGGTGCAGTTTGGTTAATGACCTTGTATGTATTTTATACTGAAAACGGTAGAATACCGATAACCAATGGAGGGACTGACAGAGCGGATCTGCAGACGATGAGCGTCTAGCGACATTCATCGTCTGCAGATCCACTTGCTATTCATCATGTTATTAATACATATTGATAAGTGCGTGTGAGTTTGTGGGACAGTCCGCAGCATTGGGTGGGAGTGGAAAGGACCAAAAAAAGCAATGCCCTGTACAGACAGGACAAAGAGACAAGGGTGATAAACCCACGGTGCAAGGTAACACACAAGCAAATGTTTTTCACTTGTTCAGTGCAGCAGTGACGTGCGGTGAGGTAAATGGCTGAGGAGGCACTGGCTAGTACCAGAGCCAGATTTCCAAACAATATGAGCCCAAGGGTACATGTGGGCATTATACACAGGTGCAGCAGTATATACATGTAGGCATTATACACAGGTGCAGCAGTATATACATCTGGACATTATACACAGGTGCAGCAGTATATACATGTGGGCATTATACACAGGGGCAGCGGTATATATATGTGAGCATTATCCACAGGCAGTATATACATGTGGGCCTTATACACAGGCACAGCAGTATATACATGTGGTTATTATACACAGGGGCAGCGGTATATACATGTGGGTGTTATACACAGGTGCAGCGGAATATACATGTGGGCATTATACACAGGTACAGCAGTATATACATGTGGGCATTATACACAGGTGCAGCGGTATATACATGTGGGCATTATACACAGGGGCAGCGGTAAATACATGTGGGCATTATACACAGGTGCAGTTGTAAAATATACTGCTGGAAATTAGGTGAGTATTGATCACAGATATGAGGAATAGGTAGGTAGCGGTGGCAGTGCCTCATCTGTCATAGACTTCTACTCCAGAGCTTTGACTATAAAAATGATTTGGCACAGACTCCACCCCACCAGAAGGTGGGCAAATATGTCTGTGCCATGAAACAAAGGGACCGACGCCCATATGTAAGTCATGGTTAGCGGGAATGACAGGTACTATACAGTGCCCAGCCTTATTAGAGATAGGAGCTGAGGTGTCATTGTTCTACAAGCCTCAGGTACCTGCTACATGTACCATTTGGGTAGCGGTAGAAGATGTAGGGTATGCTGCAGATTGCGGATTGGCCACAGGCCATGGTTCCATGCTGAGGTTTTGGTCTTTGAGCTATCAGACATAATTGGGATAGATATCCTGAGGTGACAGTCCATAGACACCCCTTCCAGGACTTATGTGTTTTGGTTGCTTTGTAAGAGCCTTTACCATATCTGCAGTGAAACCGATAGCTAGAAAATGTGAAATGGGACCCGTGTACATCCCACCACCTGCACGCCCTGTGAATCTGAAACAGTACCACATCCAAGGAAGGCATGAAGAGATTATCATACAAGAACTGGTGGCTGAGAGAAACAAGCCACCCATACAATGCCCCAGTAACCAGTCAGGAAGCCCAATGGCTCATACAGTCTGAACTTTGACTATCGGGGTTTGAACAAGGTGGCCCCGACCCTGGCACCAGCTGTACCTGACAGTGGAGAAGATGCAAGATATATCTAGTGATGTCACAGATTTAGCCAATGCTTTCTTCTCCATCACAAAAGCGGGATGCAGTTAAAATACCAGCTGTTTGGAACCCGACGATCAGGAGACTGATGCCGGAATTCCGACAGCCAGTGAAATACCAACGAGCGGAATCCCGACCAACGCAGATTCTTTCCACTCGGTTGGTGGGTCCACTCCACCAACCAAGTGGGAATATAACCTGTGAAGCAAGCCACCGGGCCCAAAGAGTGGCGAGCGCAGCAAACCAGCTAGGGGACTCGCTGCCAGAACAGATGGAATGCTACTGTCGGTATATCATAGTGGAGACCAGGATCAGGCACTGAACAGTTAAGCTTTTTAAGCTTCCAAGATGCACTGGTCCTTTTCCCTCATACCCCGCCCACAGCTCAGGCTCTTCAGTGTTTGTTAAGAAGCCCATATCAGGGGCTGGAGTGGATAGAAGGAAGGCTGGTACACACAGGAAACACTCTCATAACTAAGACAGGAATTGGTGACCGAGAAGAGTGACCCACTAAAGCTAGGTGTGCCAGGGTGGGTGCCCTGTGGATCCTATGGACCTCGAAGATATAACATTAACAAGGGTAAGTTTTACCATAACTCTTATATTCTTCTTCAGGGTCCATAGGCATCCAAAGGGATGACATTTGGGATGTCCCAAAGCAGTTGAACTAGGAAGGGGACGGTTCTAAGCTGAGAGGTGAATCTTGATCCAAACGAGGCATCCTGAGTGGCAAATGTATCAAACGCATAGAACCTAAGAAATGTGTACACAGAAAACCACGTGGCTGCCTTGCATAGTTGTTCAGCAGATGAGCCACAATGAGCTGCCCACAAAGGTCCCACAGACTGAGTAGAGTGAGCAGAGACTGCATCCAGCACAAGGTCAGCCTGCCTGTAAGCCTGTGAGATAGTCATGCAAAGCTGTCTGGCCAGAGTCTGTTTGTTAGCTAGCCAGACACGCTTGTGGAATCCATAGAGGCTGAAGAGAGAATCCGTTTTCCTGATGGAACTAGTACGGTCAACATAGATTTGAAGAGCATGGACTACATCCAAGGAGGCCTCCCCTACCGAGAGGTCGGGTGATTGGAAGGCCGGAACTACTATTTTTTTTTCTGCTCAGATGGAAGCTGGAAACCACCTTTGGGAGGTAACCATGTTTGGTCCACAGGACTGCTCTGTAATGAGGAAAGATCAGAAATGGAGAGTGACAGGACAGCGCTCCCAAGACTGACATGCTTCTTGCTTTGGATATAGCCAAAAGAAAAAGAGTCTTTGCCGTTAACCATTTGAGGTCAACAGAGTCCAGAGGTTGAAACGGTGACTGCTGTAATGCACAGAGAACTAGAGAAAAATCCCATGGGGCCACAGGAGGGACAAAGGGTGGTTGAATCCATAGCACCCATAGTAGGAAGGTAACCACATCCGGCAACAGCAATCCACTTCTATTATTATTATTTATTTATTATTACCATTTTTTTATATGGCGCCACATGGTATCTGCAGCGCCCAATTACAAAGTAAACAAATAAGCAAAACATGAAGACAGTGACTTACAGTTCAATACAATATAGGACAAGTAGAGGGTATATACACATAGCTGCATTAGTAAACAGCACTGAAATAAGTATCAGGGTGGCAGAAAACCAAAAGATTTGGTGCCATCAAAGGGAGTATTGAAAAGAAGACAGGTTAAGTATGACACGTGAGGGAAGAGGACCCTGCTCATGAGAGCTTACAATCTAAAGGGGAGGGGCACACAAACAGGGGTGACACAGATGGGGTAGACTGGGAGCGTGGAACAGAGGGTTAGGATAAGATTTGGCTGGGTTTGGTGAAGTGGGTCTTTAGAGCCCATTTGAAGTTTTGTAGAGAGGTGGAGAGTCTGAGGGGGAGAGGTAGATAATTCCAGGTAAAGGGAGCAGCACATTCAAAATATTGGAGGTTGGAGTGGGAGGAGGTAATCAGAAGGCAGGAGGCGGCGTGCATTAGCAGAGCGAAGAGGATGGGCGGGAGTGTAAAGGGAGATAAGGTCAGAGATGTTACTGGGAGAGGAGGGGGTGAGGGCTTTGTAAGTAAGTGTGAGAAGCTTGAAATGGATTCTGAAAGGGAAGTGAGTCAGTGAAGGGCTTGTAGGAGAGGAGAGGTGGACGTAGTGCGTTTGAGGAAGATGAGCCTGTCAGCAGCATTGAGGATAGATTGGAGTGGAGAGAGGTATGTGTCAGGAATGCCAGTCAGGAGGAGATTACAGTAGCCCAGTCTGAAGATGACAAGTGGGTGGATAAGGGTCTTAGTAGCATCCTGGGTGAGAATGGGTTTGATCCTGGAAATATTTTTGAGATGGAAATGATAGGTTTGTGATAGGTGCTGAATGTGTGGCTCTTGGGGGCTAGATGAGATAGTAGTGCCATCTATACAGTAGATAATGAAATTGTGGGAGGTGAGGTTGTGCAGGAGGGTGGGAAGATGATCAGCTCAGTCTTAGACATGTTAAGTTTAAGAAAGCGCTGGGACATCCCAGAAGAGACAGCATAGAGACAATTGGATACATGAGTGAGGAGAGCAGTAGAGAGGTCAGGGGAGGAAAGGTAGATTTGAGTATCCTCAGCATAGAGATGATATTGTAAGTAAAAAGAGCTAATGAGTTCTCCTAAAGAGGATGTATAGAGGGAAAAAAGGAGAGGACCAAGAACAGAGTCTTGGGGGGGGGGGTCTCAAATTAGTGGAAGTGGGGGGGGGGAGGGGGAGCCATGAGAGGAGACCGAGAATTCATGGTCAGAGAGGTAGGAGGACAGCCAGGAGAGGACAGTATCATGCAGACCAAGGGAGTGAAGGATTTGCAGAAGGAGAAGGTGGTCCACAGTGTCAAAAGCAGTAGAGAGGTCAAGTGGAATAAGCAAAGAGTAGTGACCCTTGGATTTTTGCAGATAGGAGGTCATTGTGAGGACAGTTTCAGTGGAGTGGACGAAAGCCAGACAGGAATGGGTCAAGTAGTGAGTGGGAGGAAAGAAAGGCATTCAGGCTGTTACAGACAATACGCTCAAGGAGTTTGGAGGCAAAAGGGAGGAGAGAGATGGGTCAATAGTTGAGTTTGTGGCTCAAGGGTAGGTTTTTTAAGAATAGGGGAGACAAGTGCATGCTTGAAGGCAGAGGGGACAGTGTCTGATGAGAGGGAGAGATTGAGGAGGTGGGCAAGATGGGAGCAGGCAGAGAGAAGCAGAGGAGGTGGGAGGGGATAAGGTCAATCGAGGAGGTGGAGGGAGGTGAGGAATGGATATGGGCCATGACTTCCTCACCAGATACATGGGAGAAAGATGTCAGAGTTGGTAAGAGGGAACGGGAGTGGTGGTAAGGGATGGGAGGAGGCTGGTTGGTGATTTTTTTGGTGGGATGTGATGTCCTGAAGTATGGAGTCAATTTTAGATGTGAAGTAAGTGGCAAAGTAAAGAGCAGAGAGTGAGGGGGGAAGGGAGATGAGGTGGGGGTTGGCAGAGGAGGGAGTTGAAAGTGGCAAAGAAGTGCCAGGGGTTGGAAGACTGGGAAGATATGATGTTTTTGAAAATATGACTGTTTAGTGAAGGAAAGGGCAGCACTGAATGAAGAGAACATAAGTTTGAAATGGAGGAAGTCTGCCTTAGAGCGTGATTTCCTCCAGTGTTGCTCAGCAGTACGTGAGCATTTTAGCAATTATATGGTGCATTTGGAGTGCCAGAGCTGAGGTGTTGATCTGCAAGGGTAAATAGGGTCAGAGGAGCATCCGAGTCAAAAGCAGAAGTAAGGGAAGCATTGCACAGGAATCTGGCTTGTTCAGGGCATGAAAGAGACAATATAGGAGACAGAAGTGAGTCGAGTAGGGAGGATAGGGAAGTGGTGCCAATAGCCTCAATGTTGCGTTTAGTGATGGTAGCCTTAGGAGGTAGAGATGGAGTGGCTGAGAGAGATAAGGTAAATGAGAGCAGGTGGTGGTCTCAGAGGGGAAATGGGGAGTTGGAGAAATCAGAAATATCACAACGGTGAGTGTAGACCAGATCCAGTGAGCTCCCACTCACATGGGAGGGGGAAGAGGACCACTGGGAGAGACCAAGTGAAGATGTAAGGTCAAGGAGTTTAGAAGCAGAATATTTTGTGGGGATATCAATTGGGATGTTGAAGTTGCCTAAAATAATGGAGGGAATGTCAGAAGAGAGGAAGTGAGGAAGCCAGGAAGCAAAGTTGTCAAGGAATTTGGAGGGCATGCCAGAAGGGCGGTAAATGACAGCTACTCGTAGATGGACAGGTTGGAAAAGGCGTATAGCATGGATCTCAAATGTAGAGAATATAAGGGATGGCTCTGGGGGGATGAGTTGGTAGGAGTAGCTAAAGGGTAAAAGGAGCCCAACACCACTGCCTAGGTGTCCCCCGGGTCGGGGTGTATGTGATAATGTGAGTCCCCCAGCAGAGAGAGCAGGAGAATGGTGTCCTAGGGAGAAATTCAGGTTTCTGTAATGGCCAGGCGATGCAGGGAGTTGGAGATGAAAAGGTCATGGGTGGGAACCAGTTTGTTACAAACAGATCTGGCATTCCATAGGGCACAGGATAGGGGGTGAGAATTTGAGGGAGAGATGTGAATGAGATTATCAGGGTTGCTGAAGCGTTGAGTTGATATTGATTTGGATGGAAGTGGGCATAATGTTAGTGCGGGCTTCTGAGATAGGAGGGGAAACTGTAGGAGGGCAGGGAGGGAATGCAGTGTGATGTAGATGGAAAGAGGTGAGGTGACAGAGAATGGAGGGAGGGAACTGGGCTGAATGGTGGGGCAGAAGTGACTGAAAGTGGGGTGACAGGGAGAGAGGAGGGGAAGGGAGGGAGAGGGGTGGATGGGAAAAAGAAGAAGGGAGAGAGTAGGAGATGTAGGAGACTAGGGGGAGGGATAGATGTGGAAGAAGTTGTAGAAGAAAGAATTAGGTAGACAAGGGGTGATGGGGTGGTTTAATGTAAACCTGGACATAATATGGGTGAGGTAAATGGGTGTGTGGCCGGAGAGACCCCCCAGCCACATGGTTAATGGCGGCTGCGGCACTGAAGGGGTTAACCCTTAAGTGCCTGGCGCCATTATGTGGACAATGGGCGTTTGGCGACATTTTTAAACATGCACTGGCGCTAAGCGCCACCTTTAAATGTATTGTGGGTGCTAGGCACCGGGTATTTAAAATGTTTAATAATGTGTCATATTTATATCGCTGCGCAGTGCGCAGATGGAGAATGATGGACTGCACGGTTATAGAACTGATGGACAGGGCACTTATGAGAAAAGTACAAGGTATTTTGTTTCTAAAAAGGCCTTGACTAGAGACACTTTTTGCATAGGAAGTCGTATGTTAATTGTCCTTGCTCCAGACTTGCTATGTACAAGTAACATAGAAACATAGAAACATAGAAACATAGAATTTGTCGGCAGATAAGAACCACTTGGCCCATCTAGTCTGCCCCTTTTTTTTTTTTTATATATTATTTTTTTTTATCACTAACCTTATTTGATCCTTATTTCTTTGTAAGGATATCCTTATGTCTATCCCATGCATGTTTAAATTGCTCTACTGTCTTAGCCTCTACCACCTCTGATGGGAGGCTATTCCACTTGTCCACTACCCTTTCTGTGAAATAATTTTTCCGCAAATTTCCCCTGAACCTCCCCCCCTCCAGTCTCAGTGCATGTCCTCGTGTCCTATTGCTTCTCTTCATTTGGAGAATGTTTCCCTCCTGGACTTTGTTAAAACCCTTCATATATTTGAAAGTTTCTATCATGTCGCCCCTTTCTCTTCTCTGCTCCAAACTATACATATTGAGATTTCTTAGTCTTTCTGGGTATGTTTTGTGATGTAGGCCATGCACCATTTTAGTTGCCCTCCTTTGTACAGTTTCTAATGTATTAATATCCTTTTGAAGATATGGCCTCCAGAACTGAATACAGTATTCTAGATGAGGCCGTACCAATGACCTATACAGTGGCATTATTACTTCTTTCTTTCTGCTGCTGATTCCTCTCCCAATGCAGCCAAGCATCTGACTAGCCTTCCTCATTGCCTTGTTACATTGCTTACCTGCCTTTAAGTCATCTGAAATAGTGACTCCTAGATCCCTTTCCTCCTCAGTAGTTTCCAGTATAGTGCCATTAATACTGTATTTAGCTTTAGGATTTTTGAGACCCAAGTGCATGATTTTGCATTTTTTGGCATTAAACTGTAATTGCCAGACTCTTGACCATTCCTCTAGTCTACCTAGATCCTCAATCATTTGTTTTACCCCACCTGGTGTGTCTACCCTGTTGCATACCTTTGTGTCATCTGCAAAAAGGCATACTTTCCCTTTAATCCCATTTGCAATGTCACCAATAAAGATATTGAAAAGCACTGGTCCAAGTACAGATCCCTGGGGTACTCCACTGGTAACATTTCCCTCCTGTGAATGCACTCCATTTACCACAACTCTCTGTTTTCTATCCTTCAACCAAGATCTTATCCATTCAATAATCCTAATATCCAATCCCAAACTTTCAAGTTTATTTAGCAGTCTGCGATGTGGAACTGTGTCAAAAGCCTTACTAAAGTCAAGATAAGCTATATCCATGGCTCCACCTTTATCCATCACTTTAGTCACACAATCAAAAAAGTCAATAAGATTTGTTTGACATGATCTTCCCCCAGTGAATCCATGCTGTTTGGGATCCAGTAAATTGCCGGATTTGAGATGATCTACAACTCTTTCTTTTAAGAGTGTTTCCATCAATTTCCCTACTACTGATGTAAGACTCACTGGTCTGTAGTTGTTTGCCTCTTCCTTGCTTCCACTTTTGTGCAGTGGGACTACGTTTGCTCTTTTCCAGTCCCCTGGAATTTCTCCTGTAGCTAATGACTGGTTGAATAATTCTGTCAATGGTGCTACCAGCACCTCTTTAAGTTCTTTTAGTATCCTTGGATGTATCCCATCTGGCCCCATAGATTTGTCCACTTTCAGCTTTGAGAGTTCTGTTAGGACCTTCTCCTCTGTAAATGTACTTGTTTCATTTTCCTGAATATCCCTGCAACTTAACTGTGGCCCCTTCCCCTCTCTTTCAGTAGTAAATACTGAGCAAAAATAATCATTAAGATGATCTGCTATTAAATTGTCTCCCTCAACAAGATTCCCAGTGTCCGTCTTTAGTTTTATAATTCCGCCTTTTGTTTTTCTTTTTTCGCTTATATACCTAAAAAAAGTTTTGCCTCCTTTACCCACTGACTGGGCCATTTTCTCCTCAGCTTGTGCCTTTGCACATCTGATTACCTTCTTTGTCTCCTTCTGTCTAACAAGATATATCTTTTTGTCTTCATTATTTTGTGTCTGCTTATATTTCCTAAAAGCCATCTTTTTTGCTCTCACAATATTTGCTACTTCTTTTGCAAACCACACTGGCTTCCTTTTCCTTGTGTTTTTCCTAACAGTTTTGATACAAAGGTCTGTTGCCTTCAATATTGCACATTTGAATGTTTTCCACCTCTCCTGCACTGTTTCCAAGTTCCTCCACTCTGCCAAAGAATCGCTTACACATTTTCCCATCCCTACAAAATCAGCCTTCCTAAAATCCAACACCTTTGTTTTTGTATGGGACGAGTCAGTCTCTGTCTTAATGCTGAACCATACTGCTTGATGATCACTGGATCCGAGGTTTTCACCCACTTTTACGTCTGATAATCTGTCTCCATTTGTAAGTATTAAGTCTAATATTGCGTCTTTCCGAGTGGGCTCCCTCACCAATTGGTGGAGGGATGCTCCCTGAAGGGAATTTAAAATGTTCCTACTTCTAGTGGAACTAGCAACAGACACCTCCCAGTTTACATCAGGAAGATTAAAGTCTCCCATGATTATTACCTCTCCTTTTAATGCCATTTTAGTTATGTCCTGCAATAGGTTCTTGTCAAGTTCCTCTTCCTGACCTGGTGGCCTGTATATCACGCCAATACGAATAATCAACTTTTCCCCTGTTTCTATGGTCACCCAAAGGGCCTCAGTTTTTTCTTCAATACTTTGTATTAATGTAGTATTTATGGCATTTTTTACATACATTGCTACCCCTCCCCCGATTTTTCCAATTCTGTCCTTCCTAAACAAAGTATATCCCGGTATAGCTATGTCCCAGTCATGATTTTCATTGTACCATGACTCTGTAATTGCCACAATGTCTAGATCATCCCTTGTCATTATTGCAGTTAGTTCTGGGATTTTATTTCCTAAGCTCCTAGCATTTGCACACATAGCTTTTAGAGTTTTGTTTGTGCTTTTTCTGTTCCTAGCTATGTTCTTCTCTCTGCCTATTTTTATTTGGTTTTGTTCTGAATTATCTTCTGTTGCTGTGGATATGCTTCCTATTCCCTTTGCCTGCAGAAACAATACCTCTGTGTTGGGGGAGCAGATTTCTTTATTCCTATTTGGTTCACTGCCCCCCTTTGTTAGTTTAAATAGCTCTTGATGAAGCATCCAAACTGTTCAGTTAGTATTTTCGTTCCCGTTGAAGATGGGTGCAGGCCGTCACTTTTGTATAAGCTCCTATCTTGCCAGATGGTGTGACTATGGCCTATAAATCCAAATCTCTCCTCATTGCACCATGTCCTTAGCCAAACATTGAAGTTTCTGATGCAATGAGTTCTGTCTTCCCCTCTGTGTACTGGCAATACTTCTGAAAAAGATACAGTGGTTGCCACCTGCTTCAGAGCAGTCCCTAACTTCCTAAATTCATCTTTTACAGCAATGAGTTCTGCATTTGCCAGGTCATTTGTCCCTAGGTGGACAATGACATCCACCTCCCCATCTTTTCTTGCTGCCTTCACAATTCTTAGCATGCGCTCTTTATCCCTTGGAGCTGTGGCTCCAGGTAAGCACCTTACTTGTTTCTCTACTTCATTTGCATTTCCCAGATGTATTCCTCTAATAATGGAATCTCCCAAAAGAAGTGCAGTCCTTTTTGGAGATTCAATTTTCCTGTTCCATTTCCTGTTCCTATGGTTGGTAGATGTCCCCATATCCTCCTGTTCTGTAGTGCCTCTATTAGTTGTATCTTCCAGCCCTGCAAGAGTAGCATACGAGTTTTGCAGTGTCACCGCTTGCGGGAGGTGTCTGTGTCCCTCTGGAAACCTCTGCCCTTGAGAGCCCACAGTAGTCCAGGCAGAATGTCTTCTGGTGGCTCTCTGAGGCAGTGGAGGCTTCAAAGACACAGACATCTTACAAATCTCAGCATGCAGTTTTGCTATCTCCTCCTTCAGCAGAGAAAATTGCTCACAGATTGGACAGCAGCTGAGTCTCCACGCTGCCTCTTTCCAAACAAATGCTTTACATCCATTGCACTGCACAAGGCCAAACATTGTATCAGATGTGAATGGTATTTCAAATTTGTGTGTTACTTGGTGTATTTTAAAACTCACCTGTTGCTGTATTCTAACTCACCTGCTGCTGTTACAAACTCACTTAATAAGCCAAGCCTCACTTTATAATGCACGCCTCTCACAAGAGCACAGCTCACAGAGTCTGGTCACTGTTTATATAGTTTCTCCTCAGGTAGCTGTTCTATTCAGCCCCTCCTCCTAATCACTTCACACCTAGATTCAGCCACTCCTCCTCCTAGTTTCTCTTCACACTCTAAGACAGCACAAGTGAAAGCACAGAGACAAACACAGCCAAATTCTCACTCCTTTTTCCCACAATATTACAATCCCTATATGGATAGATAGAGAATACTCACCTGCTGCTGTTACAAACTCACTTAATAAGCCAAGCCTCACTTTATAATGCACGCCTCTCACAAGAGCACAGCTCACAGAGTCTGGTCACTGTTTATATAGTTTCTCCTCAGGTAGCTGTTCTATTCAGCCCCTCCTCCTAATCACTTCACACCTAGATTCAGCCACTCCTCCTCCTAGTTTCTCTTCACACTCTAAGACAGCACAAGTGAAAGCACAGAGACAAACACAGCCAAATTCTCACTCCTTTTTCCCACAATATTACAATCCCTATATGGATAGATAGAGAATACTCACCTGCTGCTGTTACAAACTCACTTAATAAGCCAAGCCTCACTTTATAATGCACGCCTCTCACAAGAGCACAGCTCACAGAGTCTGGTCACTGTTTATATAGTTTCTCCTCAGGTAGCTGTTCTATTCAGCCCCTCCTCCTAATCACTTCACACCTAGATTCAGCCACTCCTCCTCCTAGTTTCTCTTCACACTCTAAGACAGCACAAGTGAAAGCACAGAGACAAACACAGCCAAATTCTCACTCCTTTTTCCCACAATATTACAATCCCTATATGGATAGATAGAGAATACTCACCTGCTGCTGTTACAAACTCACTTAATAAGCCAAGCCTCACTTTATAATGCACGCCTCTCACAAGAGCACAGCTCACAGAGTCTGGTCACTGTTTATATAGTTTCTCCTCAGGTAGCTGTTCTATTCAGCCCCTCCTCCTAATCACTTCACACCTAGATTCAGCCACTCCTCCTCCTAGTTTCTCTTCACACTCTAAGACAGCACAAGTGAAAGCACAGAGACAAACACAGCCAAATTCTCACTCCTTTTTCCCACAATATTACAATCCCTATATGGATAGATAGAGAATACTCACCTGCTGCTGTTACAAACTCACTTAATAAGCCAAGCCTCACTTTATAATGCACGCCTCTCACAAGAGCACAGCTCACAGAGTCTGGTCACTGTTTATATAGTTTCTCCTCAGGTAGCTGTTCTATTCAGCCCCTCCTCCTAATCACTTCACACCTAGATTCAGCCACTCCTCCTCCTAGTTTCTCTTCACACTCTAAGACAGCACAAGTGAAAGCACAGAGACAAACACAGCCAAATTCTCACTCCTTTTTCCCACAATATTACAATCCCTATATGGATAGATAGAGAATACTCACCTGCTGCTGTTACAAACTCACTTAATAAGCCAAGCCTCACTTTATAATGCACGCCTCTCACAAGAGTGTCAATAAGCCGGCCTCTTGGTGGCCAAACATCTTCTTTGAAATACAAACGAAGATTTGGAAGGAAGACTGTTTGTGTTTCCAGTCTTTCCTGTTGTAAGCCCAAAAATTGGGTTTGCATGGAGATGTGAATGAGACAGGAACATGTTAATCAGATTGTGTTTTATGATTGCAAACTAGTGAGTGTCGTTTAACAACAGTTTGATCTAACATTTCCTAGGCTGAATTATGTAGGGTGCAGATTTAGGTTTAAATTACGAGGACTTTGTGTGTGACAGGAAGGAGGAAATTGCTTCATGCACTTATATCCTTTTAAAATGTAATTTATTTGTATTTTGTAAGATATCCTGATTGGACGGAAAGGACTCAGGGCTACCCCCTGAGATGTAGTGTGGTTTTACTGTATAAAAAGAGGAGGCCTGTGAGCTCCAGAGTGTATTATACCAGTTTGATTCTGCTGTAACATCTTGCTGTATTGCTGAGCCTTTTTGAAGGCTGTATTTGGAAAATAAACATCATCTGCCTAAAGAAGACCGCTTCATCTTGTGACCAGCAGGGCTAGGCGAAACCTAGCTGTTTTTCCTCCTGTCCAGGGTGTAACCAGCGTCTCCAAGCTCCGCCTTCGGCCTGCTACCGTGCTGTGCTTGGGCAAGCAACGTTTGGGGATTTGTCAACACCACACAGGGGTGGTAAGGCGGCGTGTCAACACATACAGAGCAGTACCGTGGTTCCAAATGCCACGGCAGCTTAGGAGTTTGGTGGTGGCAGCGTAAACCCGCCACTGCGCAGTGGGTGGAGTCGGTAACAGGCAGTTACTGGCGATAAGCGGGAATCTCTATGAGGCCAGGTCCCGTGTGACCTAAACATCCATTCTGTGTACTGGGGACGGGACGCGAACGCGGTGAGGGATTTCGTACGGGACCGTCTGGTCACAGGGTGTATATAAAAAAAGAAATATATATATATATATATATATATATATATATATATTGGAAAGAGTGGAGACTGTATAATAGAGACAGAGAAGCAGAATTGCAGGAGATCAGGTAATAGTACGATGTTGGTAAATGTGTATTATATTCGAAAATAATCGAGTTACAAGTGAAACTTACATTGAAGATTATAAGATTGCATAAATTCAGTTTTAAAATAGAAAATAGACTCCTAGAATTAAATTGAACTGGTTGTGAGAGTAGGGAGAAAGCAACGGTAATTCAGACAGGATTTACAAGAATATGTAAAAGCAAAAATAGGTTTTTAATACCTACCGGTAAATCCTTTTCTCTTAGTCCGTAGAGGATGCTGGGGACTTCAAAAGGACCATGGGGTATAGACGGGATCCGCAGGAGACATGGGCACACTATAAGACTTTGAATGGGTGTGAACTGGCTCCTCCCTCTATGCTCCTCCTCCAGACCTCAGTTAGAAAACTGTGCCCAGGGAGACGGACATTTCGAGGAAAGAATTTATTGTTTAAACACGGTGAGTGTCATACCAGCTCACACCACAAACATACCGCAGAACATGGCATTCAATAGAATACCAGCCAACGGCATGAAAAAATACACAGCCACTTGCTGATAAAATATGTAACACAACCTGTGTGTCAACTCAATCAATAATAAGACACCGCATGCCATGGCATGAACAACTTCAGCAACAGCCTGACAGAGAAACACCACAAGAGTGTAACCATAAGCAATAACTGCAGACACAGTACGCACTGGGACGGGCGCCCAGCATCCTCTACGGACTAAGAGAAAAGGATTTACTGGTAGGTATTAAAATCCTATTTTCTCATACGTCCTAGAGGATGCTGGGGACTCCAAAAGGACCATGGGGTCTATACCAAAGCTCCAGACTGGGCGGGAAAGTGCGCATGACTCTGCAGCAACGATTGAGCAAACATAAGGTCCTCATCAGCCAGGGTATCAAACATGTAAAACTTATCAAAAATATTTGAACCCGACCAAGTAGCTGCTCGGCAAATTTGAACCGCCGAGCATCCTTGGGCATCCGCCCAAAAAGAGCCCACCTTCCTGGTAGAATGGGCCTTCACTGACTTCGGTAACGGCAATCCAGCCGTAGAATGAGCATTCCGAATCGTATCACAGATCCAGCATGCAACCGCCTGCTTAGAAGCAGGAGCCCCAATTTTTGTTGGGAGCATACCGGGTAAACAGAGCCTCTGTATCCCCAATCTGAGCCGTTCTGGCGACATAAATATTCAAAGCTCTGACTACCTCAAGAGACTTTGAATCAACCAAGGCTTCAGAAGCCACAGACACCACAATAGATTGGTTCATGTGAAATGCAGAAACCACTTTTGGCAGAAATTGATGCAGAGTACTCAACTCCGCTCTGTCCACATGGAAGATCAAATAGGGTCTCTTGTGAGACAAAGCCGCTAATTCCAACACCCGCCTTGCGGCCGTCAAGGCCAATAGCATGACCACTTCCCAAGTGAGAAATTTTACCTCAACCTTTCGTAAAGGTTCCAACCAGTGTGATATAAGAAACTGCAACAGCACGTTAAGGTCCCATGGTGCCACTGGAGGCACAAACGGAGGTTGGATGTGCAGCACTCCTTTCACGAAAGTCTGAACTTCTGGAAGGGTGGCCAATTCTTTTTGAAAGAAAATGTATAAGGCCCAAATCTGCACTTTAATGGAGCCTAACTTTAGGCCTGCATCCACACCTGCTTGCAAAAAATGGAGAAAACGACCCAGCTGAAATTCTTCCGTAGGAGCCTTCCTGGATTCCCACCAAGACACAAACTTCCTCCAAATACGGTTGTAAAGCTTCACTGTTACTCCGTTCCTAGCCTGAAGCAATGTGGGAATGACTTCACCGGAAAATACCCTATCGGATTAGGATATGGCGTTCAACCGCCATGCCGTCAAACGCCGCCGCGTTAAGTCTTGATACATGCCCGGTCCTTGCCGTAACAGGCCCTTTTGTAGAAGAAGAGGCCAGGGATCTTCTATGAGTAAGTCTTGAAGATCTGGATACCAAGCCTTCCTTGGCTAGACCGGAACAATGAGGATCACCTGAACCTTTGTTCTTCTCATGTTTATCACCTTTGGAAAGAGTGAAAATGGAGGGAACACATAGACCGACGGAAACACCCATGGTGTCACAAGGGCGTCCATTGCTATTGCTTGAGAGTCCCTTGACCTGGAACAATATTCCTGAAGTTTCTTGTTGAGGCGAGACGACCATCAAGTCTAATTGAGGAATTCCCCAAAGACTTGCCACTTCTGTGAAAACTTCTTGATGAAGACCCACTCTCCTGGATGGAGATCATGTCTGCTGAGGAAGTCTATTTCTCCGTTGTCTACACCCGGAACGAAGACCTCTAATAGAGCGCTTACATGCCTTTCCGCTCAGCGGAAACTTTTGCGACTTCTACCATTTCCGCTTTTCTCATCATTCCGCCCTAGCGGCTTACTTACGCCACTGCTGTTAAGTCGTCCGACAGAATCAAAACGGGCAGGTCGCGAAGAAGATGTCCCGTTGTAAATAGCTCTTAATTCAAGAATGCTTATTGCAGACAAGCTTCCCAGCTTGACCTTTTCCCCTGGAAATTCTTCCCTTGGAAAGACTGCCCCCCAGCCTCGGAGACTTGTATCCATGGACACCAGGATCTAATCCTGGATCCCGAACCTTCGTCCCTCTATGAGGTGAGAACTTTGAAGCCACCACAGGAGAGATATCCTAGTCCTGGAAAATAAGACTATTTCCCGGTGCATGTGCAGGTGTGACCTGGACCCAGTGGCGTAACTAGCGAGCAGTGGGCCCATGTGCGACAAAATGGCTTTGCCCCCCCCCCCCCCATCCCATCCCATCCAAGTCCACCCCCCCACCCCTGGAGAGGATCTGGTGAGGGGGGCCTGCTCAGGGAAGTGGATACCTAGCAACAGTGCCGTAACTAGACATTTTAGCACTGTGTGCAAGAAATGGCATTGGTGCCCCACCCCTGCATGCAAAATAGGGGCAGTGCGCGGCGTAGGCACGCGCAAAAATACATAGTGGCGTGGCTTCATGGGGAAGGGGTGTGGCCACAAAATAATACCAATTCATAAAACGGTGCACAGTAGTCTCCATTATTCAAATTACGCCGCACAGTAGCACCACTACACCAGGTAGAGACCCTTTTACACCTTACAGCGGACAAATTCCTCTTTTTACACATTACGGCAGACAGCGTCCCCTTTTTACACATTATGGCAGACAGCGTCCCCTTTTTACACATTACGGCAGACAGCGTGCCCTTGTTACACATAGCGGCAGACAGCGTACACTTTTTTCACATAACAGCAGACAGCGTGCCCTTGTTAAACATAGCGGCAGACAGCGTACACTTTTTATACATAACGGCAGACAGCGTGCCCTTTTTACACATTACGGCAGACAGTGTGCCCTTGTTACACATTATGGCAGACAGCGTGCCCTTGTTACACATTACGGCAGACAGTGTGCCCTTTTTACACATTGCGGCAGGCAGATTCCCCCTTTTTACACATTGCAGCAAGCAGATTCCCCCTTTTTATACATTGCGGCAGGCAGATTCCCCCTTTTTACACATTGCGGCAGGCAGATTCCCCCTTTTTACACATTGCGGCAGGCAGATTCCCCCTTTTTACACATTGCGGCAGGCAGATTCCCCCTTTTTACACATTGCGGCAAGCAATTCCCCCTTTTTACACATTGCGGCAGGCAGTCCCCCATTTTTATACATTGCGGCAGGCAGATTCCCCATTTTTACACATTGCGGCAGGCAGTTCCCCCTTTTTACACATAGCGGCAGGCAGTCCCAACAAAGAAAGAAAGAAAGAAAGAAAGAAAGAAAGAAAGAAAGAGACAGAAAGAAAGAAAGAAATAAAGAGACAGAAAGAAGAAGAATTATACTTACCCTCTCCGCTGGCTCAGGCTCCTCGTGCAGCTTGACGATTCCCGGGCAGTAGAGGAGGTGGAGGAGGGAGGTGAAGGAAGGAGCCGCAGCAGCGCTGTGTTATTGGTGGAGGCGCTGCTGCTGCTGCCCCTCTGCTTCACTATAGGCTGTTCTCGGAAGACAGCCTATAGTGAAGCAGAGGGGCAGCAGCAGCAGCGCCTCCACCAGTAACAAAGCACTGCTGCGGCTCCTTCCTTCACCTCCCTCCTCCTCTTTCCCCCGTCCGTGCCGCTGCTCCTCTCCTCTCCGGGGCGGCTGTGCGCTGCGGGCAGCGGTTGCCCGCAGTGCACAGCGGCATGTAATGAGTCACTTTGACTCATTACATGCTTGGGCCCCTGGACAGAGGCGGGCCCCAGTGCAACGCACTGGTTGCACTGGCGGTAGTTCCGCCTCTGCCTGGATCACAACTCCTACTAGTCCCGCAAAAAAACACTCTGGTATTTGACCTGCTCACCGAATGGCCTCGTAGGCCTCAACCATATTCTGCATCAACAGAACGTATTGATGGGTTTACACTGTTGCAAATCCGATCCGACTCTGGATCCTCAGATCTCTTTCCACCGGAAAACAAACTCTTAACAGTTCAGTGTCTAATCTTATTCCCAACTCCAACCTCTGCGTCGTTGGGATCAACAGCGATTCTGTGTTGAACAACTGTCAGAGAGAGACAACAATTTATACCACTTGTTACTTGACCTCACCGTAGTCAGGAGAGCGTCCCAGGACAGACCACAAATGGCTGCTACTATTGAAGGAAAGCCATCATACTGCCATCACTCCTGTGAAAGGCAATGACAATCCCGAATAGCAAACCCAGATAAGCTTAATGCGGATGACACCACATTTACATTCTCTTTCTTTTTGGGATTGTTCTGATCAAGCTGTCCGGCTTATAAGCACGAAAAAGCTTGAATAACCGTTTTTTGTTTTTTGTATGTGACAGGGACAGCAGGACAATGTCCTGATCCTGACCCAACTCTTGTATGACGTCGCACACTACCTCCCCGTCCAGAGGAGAATTGATAAGATCGGTTTTAAAAATCAGCGAGGGGAATCATCTGGAAACTCCAGTATGTCCTCCTCTGGACTCTATTCTTAACTCACTGGTCCTAGTCCATTCCAGGACTAACCGAAGAGTATTAGACAAGTTCTCACCGGCGTGGGCTCCAGCAAGATAGACCCAGCAACATGCGGCGGATGTGGTAGAAAACAGAGGACGATATCTGCTTCTGCGACCTTAAAAAGGCTGCAGACCTCTTACCTTTACACCTTCCTTTTCCTGCAAAGAAGGGGAAACAAACGGTATCCAACCAGCCAAAATGACTGCATCCTACAAAAAATGCGTCACAAACCGTTGTAAGGGAACATAGCTCAAGAAGGTAAACTTACCAGTGGTATCTGCCGAGATCAACTTAACAAAGCCATCCCCAAACCAGGTTTCACCTTCATAGGGAAGATACTCCAGTATTTCTCGGAGTCAGCCTCAGCATTCCCTTGGCGAATCCACCATGCCCTCCTAGTCGAGACGGTCATGGAATCCACCACATCCGCCCACACCCGCGGCACACACCCCTCCCCCATCCATAGCACCCACACCCGCAGCACCCACCACACCACCCCCGCACCTTCATACCCACCTCTCCCCCCTGCTACACCCCCGCATCCTCCACTCCAGCCGCCGCACCAACATCATCCACCACATCTGCTCCCAACTGCTGCACATGCCCCCCCTCCCACCCACAGCATCCACCACATCCCCCTCCCACCCGCAGCACTCCCGCTTCCTCCCCCACCCGTAGCACCCACACCCGCAGCACCCTCCGCCCCCTCCCCTGCCCACAGCGCATCTGGACCCCCACCACACCCCCGCAGCCGCCACTCCCCTAACCACAGCACCTCCGGCCCCCTCCCCCACCCACATCATCTATAAACACCTTCCCCCATTCGTGGACCTACCACACCTCCCCCACCCGCAGCACCTCTGGACCACCTCCCACAGCATCTCCGGACCCCATCCACGGCTCCCCTGCAGCCACCCCTCCACCCGCAGCACCTCTGGACCACTTCCCACAGCACCTCCTGACCCCATCCATGGCTCCCCTGCAGCCACCCCTCCACCCGCAGCACTTCTAGAACCTATCACCCAACCTCACCCCCCCTGCAACCCCACCTCCCCAAACACCCCCCACTACATAGCCCCTCCCCCATGCACACCACCTCCAGACCCCCTCCTTCATCCACAGCCCCCAGCACCCACCCCTCCCCCACAAACAGCATCTACACTCCCCTTCCGCACCCGCACCTCCCCCACCTGCAGCACCTCTAGACCCCCTCCCCCATCCGCGCCCCCTCCACACCTACCCCTCCCCCACCCACAGCACCTCTGCACCCTTTCCGCCATCCGTGCCACTGCACCCACCCCTCCACCATCCGCAACTCCTCTGGACCCCCTCCCGCACCCACCCCTCCACCACACGTAGCACCTCGGACACCATCCGCAGCCACTACAAGTAATTCCCTGAATTGGAGTGATTAGCGGCATGGATAGGCACCTCCACCTCACTGAACCCACCCCCTTTCCAAACCCCCCACACACACACTGAACTTCTGTGAGTATAGTTGCTACCAATGGACATTGGATTATTAAAAAAAAGTAATACTGTGGCCATTATGTGTCTAAGCGACACTGCTACCTGTGGTCATTGTGTATAAGTGGCACAGCTCCCTGTGGCCATTGTGTGTATAAGTGCCACTGCTACCTGTGGCCATTGTGTGTATAAGCGCCACTGCTACCTGTGGCCATTGTGTGTATAAGTGGTGCTGCTACCTGTGGCCATTGTGTGTATAAGTGACACTGCTACCAGTGGCCATTGTGTGTATAATCGGTGCTGCTAAAAGTGGCCATTGTGGGTATAAGTGGTGCTGCTACCTGTGGCCATAGTGTGTATAAGCGACTCAGCTACCTGTGGCCACTGTGTGTATAAGTGCCTCTGTTACCTATGGGAATTGTGTGTAGAAGTGGCACTGCTACCGGGGTCCATTGTGTGTATAAACTGCTTTGCTACCTGTGGGCACATTGTGTATCAACGTCTCTGCTACCTGTGGGCACTGTGTGTATCAACGTCTCTGCTAACTGTGGGCACTGTGTGTATCAGCGGCTCTGCTACCTGTGGGCACTGTGTGTATAAGCGGCTCTGCTACCTGTGTCCGCTGTGTGTATAAGTGACTCTGCTACCTGTGACCGCTGTGTGTATAAGCGGCTCTGCTACCTGTGGCCGCTGTGTGTATAAGCGGCTCTGCTATCTGTGGGTATTGTATGTATAAGCTGCCCTGCTACCTCTGGCCACTGTGTGGATACGTGGCTCTGATACCTGTGGCCACTGTGTGTATAAGCTGCGCTGCTACCTGTGGGTACTGTGCGTATAAGCGACTCTGCTACCTGTGGGTATTGTGTGTATAAGCGCCTCTGCTACCTGTGGGCACTGTGTGTATAAGCGGCTCTGCTACCTGTGACCGCTGTGTGTATAAGCGGCTCTGCTACCTGTGGCCGCTGTGTGTATAAGCGGCTCTGCTATCTGTGGGTATTGTATGTATAAGCTGCCCTGCTACCTCTGGCCACTGTGTGGATACGTGGCTCTGATACCTGTGGCCACTGTGTGTATAAGCTGCGCTGCTACCTGTGGGTACTGTGTGTATAAGCGGCGCTGCTACCTGTGGGTATTGTGTGTATAAGCGCCTCTGCTACCTGTGGGTATTGTGTGTATAAGCGCCTCTGCTACCTGTGGGTATTGTGTGTATAAGCTGCCCTGCTACCTCTGGCCACTGTGTGGATATGTGGCTCCGTTACCTGTGGCCATTGTGTGTATAAGCAGCTCAGCTACCTGTGTCCATTGTGTGTATACGCGGCTCTGATACCTGTGGCCATTGTGTGTATAAGCTGCGCAGCATACACTAGCAGTATATACTACACTATGCTATTCATTGTGCCCTGCGGCCACTCTTTACGCCCTCACAAAGGGCTATGCCCCCTTGACAATCGCACGCCCTTCCCCCTTGCAATATTTAACCAATAGCATAAACTTTTTTGCAGGTAATACTCCATATAATAACAATTGTAGCACAGCTGAAGCCCGTGCAGGGGATAATGGGTCGTAGCCTCTTGCAACGGTATTTTCTCTCTAACCCCTTGCCTCTCTTTATCCTCTCCCTACCACCCTGACTCTCCCTATCCTTTACCCATCGCACAGCGTTTCTGTACATTCCCTTTCTCCCCCCCTACGCATCTCTATCTTATCTCAACCGGACACCATTTCTGTATGCCCTCTATACTGCCCTGTTTTTCTGATTCTATTATCTACCGGCCTGCGTATGTTCAAAGGCGTGCAGGGGTTAACGGGGCGTAGCCCCAAACGACGGTGTGAAGAGCGCCCGTAGGGCGCGATGAATCACCTAGTGTATATATATATATATATATGTGTGTGTGTGTGTGTGTATGTGTATATATATATGACATATAACAACATTGGTCCGTCTTTTTTCTATTGGGAAGCTGAGTGCCGCGCCTCTACGCCTCTATATATATATATATATATATATATGTGTGTGTGTGTGTGTGTGTGTGTATGTATGTATGTATATATATATGTGTGTGTGTGTGTGTGTGTGTGTGTGTGTGTATATATGTGTGTGTATATATATATATATATATTTATATATTATATTTGTGAGCATTTAATAAACATCACAGCGCACATGCGCAGGCATCTCTTACAGCCTCCTCGGTTTCTCCATCACACCACCACTGACCCACTAGTGCCCCCTCCGGGAACAGACATTTACACAGACCTGACAGCAGATTGATTTACTGGCTCTATGCTTACAGGATGTGGGGTTCTATACATCTGGGCTGCGGCTGCAGCGCACATCTATTCTGGGGGTCACATGTTCAGGCGGATCAAAAAATCATCATCATCAGGATGCTGGAAGATCTTACTCTGTATTACAGAATTCCTCTCGAGTTTCAGTCTGACAGTGGTTCTCTTTACACAGGACATGAAGTAAAGGCTTGGGCGGCGGACAGAGGATTTTACTGGGTGTACCACATTCCCTATTATCCTTAGGCAGCAGGTTTGAAAGAATGCAGAAATGGACTCCTGAAAGAGCATTTTCGTAAATGTACACCCACATGTACATTGAGGGGTGAGATAAGGTGCTCCAAGAGTCAGTATGTTGTCTGAACCTCATACATAAGACTTTTCATGCCCCCAAACCCTAGGCCTCCACGTGGTCATCAGGACCAAGAAACACCTTGATATTAATAATAAACATTCTATTACCTTATACAATCCACTCTACAAAGCACTGTGTAAAGGGATCCCCCTCATTGCCTGGGAAGACCCACCTAGAGACCTACATCCTGGATGCACAAGAAGGGGAGGTTTTGTATTTCGTGCCGTTATGATGTTATCAGAGATCCCTGCACTTGGGATGACGGGGCCAGAGGGGATGAAACAGGAGAGTTTTGTGTTACCTCGTATGTACACACGAAAGCTAGGTTTATAAGGGGACATCCTGTTGGCAGCATAATCATTACTGTATATATACAGCAACATACTACTACTGTATACATACAGCCAGCCATGCGGGACACCTTGTAAATGATTGCCCCTTTAAAAAGACTTCCGAACATCAGACTTCATTACATCCCGCCCTATACGTGGTGGGAAGGTAAGGGTGTTCCCGGCAGGTCAGCAAACCAAGAAGCTGAGGGGAGAAATTGCGGCACAAGGATTAGGGCATACTATGTACTATTGGATGGAGAGGCTCACCCCATTTATTTTCCTTCACAGGTTGCACCCCTGATCCACATGAGTTGGTGCAGATTGATGGAGCCCCGTCCTGATAGAGGTCTTCGTAACTGAATAGCAAAGAAAACTCTACTGGTGACCAGTCATAAATTTGCCATTGATAATCAGCAAAAGTATGACACTCTAAAAATACCCAGCAGCATAGGCATGCGCAAAATGTTTTATTAGGGGGTGCACTAGGGTGTGTTTAGCACCCCTTACTGGGCGTGTCTATTGACACTCAATGCAATATAAATCACATACCACAAGGGGCATGGCCACTGCAAGTGTGGGTGTGCCAACATAAAAGCATCTGTTTCTAATCACTCTGGGAGCATTCCTTTCCATTCCATGTGCACCTTACCTATATGGTGGTTTCTCTGAAGAAATGTCCTCCCTGGGCAGACGGCATCTTCACAAGAACACAGTCTTACAGATCAGAGAAGGGAACTGATGACCAAGAGAAGAAACCCACAGAAGCCAGGTGCGTCAGGTGGATGTGCGCTGTGGACTCTATAGACCTCGAAGAAAGCGAATTAACAAAGGTAAGTCTACTATAATGCTCCTTTTCTTCTTTGGGTTAAATAGGGCACCACAGGGGAGACAATAGGGATGTCCCAAAGCAGTTTTCTTAAGGGAGGTGACGCTCCCAGCGGATAGGAGAATCCGGCATCCAAAGGAAGCTTCCTGGGAAGCGAATGCATCAAAGTCAGAGAACCTGAAAGAAAGCTAAGGATAGAAGACCAAATAGCCGCCCTGCACAATTGGTCCGCGGATGCACTGCGGCAAGCTGCCCACAAAGGACCCACAGAGCAAGTAGAATGAGCAGTCAAAGACAGACGGACCAGATCCGGGTGGAGACCTAGATCCTGAGACATCAGGTCTGGTCACAGATGAAGTGGAAAGGGAGCGTCTATGGAGAGACTCTGTAGATCAAAGTACAAATGATGTCTGGGCCATGATGGAGCTACCAAGAGGACGGTGCCTTCTTCCTGCTTGAAATTCCAAAGAATCCGCAGAAGGGAGACCAGAGGAAAGACGTATGGCAGATGGAAGTCCACCTCACAGCCAGGGTGTCCACGAAGGCTGCCTCGGGATCTCTTGTCCTGGACCCATACATGGGAACCTTGTAGTTGTGCTGTTAGACCATGAGGTCCACATCTGGTTGGCCCCACTTGTGCACCAGGAGCTGAAAGACCTCTGGGTGCAGGGAACACTCACCGTTGTGTACATCTTGCTGGCTCAGGAAGTCAGCTTCCCAGTTGAGTATCTCTGGGACGAAGACCGCTGAGATAGCCGGGAGATGGCGTTCGACCCACCGGAGAATGTGAGCCACCTCCTGCATCACTGACTGCAAGTGTCGCCCTGATGGTTATGGTAGGCCACCACAGTGGCACTGTTGGACTGAATCTGGACCAGTCTGCCATGGTGCAGGTCCTGCACTAGATTGAGGGATCTGTAGACAGCTTGCATTTCCAAAACATTGATTGGTAAACAGCTTTCTACGTGAGTCCAATGGTCCTGAAAGGAGTGTTGACCGGTCACTGCGCCCAATTCGCAGACTGGCATCTGTGATTAGAAGTACCCAATCCAGTATCCAGAAGGGGTGCCACCTTTGCTGAGTCATTCCATCTGGAGCCACCAGGTTAAGGTCAGTCAGACCAGGGAGAAGACCATCGTCTGGGACCTGATCAGATGGGGTTGTTCATTCCACTGGGACAGGATCAGGTGTTGCAGAGGCCTGGAGTGGAACTGGACATACTCCACCACGTTGAATGTGGAGACCATAGACCCTATGACTTGCATGGCCGAGTGGATAGATACCCGATGCAGCAATTTGCATATTCTGTGCTTTAGTGCTGAAATATTGTCTGCAGGCAGGAAAAGCCTCAGGACCTGAGAGTCTAGGAGAGCTCTCAGATGAAGCATCCTTTTGTGACGGCGTGAGGGATGACTTTTTCCAGTTGATGAGCCAGCCATGTTGCTGTAGAAAGACAATAGTCAGCTGGAGATTTTGTTGTAGGACCTGTGGGAAGTGCGCTAAAAGGAGCAGGTCGTCAAGATAAGGGAGCAGTCTGACTCCCTGATGACGTAGCTGTGCCACCATAACTGCCATTATTTTGGTAAAGACCCTGGGCGCAATGCCCAAAATTGGTAATGTTGTTGAAGTATAGCGAACCACAGGAATTGTTGATGAGAGGGTGCTGTAGGGACATGAAGATAAGAGCCTGGATGTCCAGGGACGCTATAAAGTGCCCAGGCTCCATAGCTAGGACAATAGAGCAGAGGGTTTCCATACAAAACCTGGATTCTCTGACAAACTTGTTCAGAGATTTGAGATTGAGGATAGGTCGATGAGACCCGTTGGGTTTCTGAACCATGAACAGGGTGGAATAGAAACCAGTCCTGTGTTGTGACCAAGGGACAGGCACTTTCACTACCAATTGCAGGAGTGATTGAATAACCTTTTGGAGGGCTGAAGCCTTGTTGGGGTCTGAAGGGGGTGCTGTGCAAAAGAAATGTTAAGGGTGTTACCTCCTGAATGAGATGGCATACACGTGAGAGACCACTTCTTGCACTCAGGCATCTGTAGTGGTCAGGCACCATGCTTGTGCGAACTGAAGAAGTCTGCCTCCCACCCTGGGGTCCCCCAGTAGGAGGCCTGCCCCGTCACACTGAGGGCTTGCTGTCAGGGTTAGTAGGTGGACGTCTTGCAGCTCAGGCCTGCCTGGGCCTGGGTTTGGTAGTCTTTTTGAGGATGTCGTTTGTCTGGGAAAGGACTGACCTTTAGCTTTACCTTGTGGGTGAAAGGAGCAAAAGGTGGAGGTCCATGGGGTAGAGGCTGAGGGTAGGAAAGACATCTTGGCAGTTGCCAGTGTAGCCACAATTTTGTCCAATTCCGCTCCAAACAGGGTATCCCCAGTGAAAGGTAAGAATTCCAAGGCCTTCTTGAAATCCATGTCTGCTTTCCACGAGTGGAGCCAGAGCATGCAGCAGGCGACCACCGAGGTAGCAGACGCCTTGGAAGCCAAGAGACCAGCATCCAAAACCGCTACCCCTAGGTAAGAGGCAGCCTCTCTGATATGAGCGATGTGAGACAGAGTCTCCCGTGAAACATCTGAGGGAAGTTCTTCCTCCAAAACATCAGTTCAGTGTCCAATTGCCTTACACAGGCAGTGGCCAAGGTAGGTCTAGTAATAGCACCTGTAAGGGAATATACAGATTTGAGACATGCTTCAATCCTCCTATCTGTAGTCTCCCTTAGGGAGGAAGTGTAAAGGATTTAACTACACGGCTACATGAGAATCCACCGGTGGAAGAGTCTCCCACTTGTCACAGTCAGCTGCTGGAACTGGGTAGAAAGCAGTAATTCGCTTAACGAGCGGGAACATTTTACCAGGATTATTCTAGGCTTCGCGTTGGAGCTACATGAGATGCTCAGACTGAGGAAATTCATCGTTGACTACATTTTGGCGCTTACATAGCTGAGATTGTTTAGATTCGGAAGCAGGCTCCTCGTCCTCTATTGAATGATATATTTAACAGCTCTTACCAGGGAAGATACATCCACGGAGGACTGACGCTTCTCCCCTCCTGAGGGAGACTCCGAGAGACATCCGCTTCCTCTGCCTTGCCAGAAGTCTCTGAATCAGTATGAGAGGAGGGGACAGTACGCCTAGTGGGTTTAGAGTGCAGGGACCTGCCGCCCAGCAGTTGGAGAGCCGTGGAGGTTTGTGCCAGGCTTTGCACGGAGGTAGAAAGCACATCCACCCAGGAGGGAGACATGGCTGGGACTGGTATAG
This sequence comes from Pseudophryne corroboree, assembly GCF_028390025.1. Classification (NCBI taxonomy): domain Eukaryota; kingdom Metazoa; phylum Chordata; class Amphibia; order Anura; family Myobatrachidae; genus Pseudophryne; species Pseudophryne corroboree. The sequence continues at coordinate 3,129,285 of NC_086451.1, forward strand.
CCTGAGGCATTGGTATGGTAGGATGCACCTACTGAGGAACACCCATAGGGGGTGTAATCGCAGGCGGTCAGCGATCTGACCCAGTAACTGTGAAAAGGAAGCCCAGAGGCTGGTGGTGCTGGATGAAGAGATGCATAACAACAGTACATAAATCATCCTGTATAATGTCTTGAGGGGGATAAACCTGCGGAACAGGTCTTACAAGAGACTGATAGAGGTGCCCCAGCCTCTTTGTGACCTTTGTTAGACATACAGTAGCTGCAAGGGAATTAGCACACACAATATGGCAACAGGTAATGTGCAACAATGACAGTACTGTGACTAACCTCACCAGCTCTGAGCTGTGAAGAACGTAGAACCCCTTAAACACCTGGTCTTAGGATAAAGGGAAGGAAAACAAGGGACAGTTATATGCTGATAGGAATATGAGAGAAGAACAGACAATGCAGAATTCAATATAAATACACATCCGTAGTGGCGCTATATAACCTGGCTCCTTGGAGAGGTATACAGGGAGACTGGAGCCAGCGTTTCCTGGCTGCACTGAAGATGGCTGCCATGGGTGTCTGAGGGGGAGCAGCTCAGTGGTGGAGAACCGTGGAAAGGCACTCTGAGCTGAGGAGGGGCTGCAGGCAGGGGGCTGACCTCCCCTATGCATCAGCACTCTGGCCTTTAAAGGGTTACCTGCGCCAGGACAAAAGCCCTGGTGGTCCAGCGGAGTCCCAGGCGAACCGGGGTCCCCACCAGCTCCCCCAGTCTGTCTCCCGGGACCGGAGGAAGGACTGAGGTGCTAGCTCGCAGTCCTGGGGTCCCCACCAGCTCCTCCGGTCTGTCTCCCGGTACCGGAGGAAGGACTGAGGTACTGGCTCGCAGTCCTGGGGTCCCCACCAGCTCCCCCGGTCTGTCTCCCGGGACCGGAGGAAGGACTGCGGTGCTGGCTCGCAGTCCTGGGGTCCCCACCAGCTCCCCCGGTCTGTCTCCCGGGACCGGAGGAAGGACTGCGGTGCTGGCTCGCAGTCCTGGGGTCCCCACCAGCTCCCCCGGTCTGTCTCCCGGGACCGGAGGAAGGACTGAGGTGCTGGCTCGCAGTCCTGGGGTCCCCACCAGCTCCCCCAGTCTGTCTCCCGGGACCGGAGGAAGGACTGCGGTGCTGGCTCGCAGTCCTGGGGTCCCTGGTGTGAGCTGCTTAGATGTTGTTAAGACAGAAATGAAATAAATCATAAAAGTTTGGGGCTGCTTAGAAGCAGAACTGGCACCAATCGAGAACTGAGGAGCCTGAGAATGGAGGCGCGGTATCGGGGGGAAGGATCGGAGCATCCTGGGATACCTAAAAGCTTAACTGTTTGGTGCCCGGTCCTCTACCACCATCCGCACACTACTTCCTCCCCTGTGGAGACCTATGGAACCCGAAGAAGAAATAATAGGATTTTTATACCTACCGGTAAATCCTTTCCTCTTAGTCTGTAGAGGATGCTGGGGATGCTTCAAGAACCATGGGGTATAGACGGGATCCGCAGGAGACATGGGCACCTCAAGGCTTCGAATGGGTGTGAACTGGCTCCTCCCTCTATGCCCCCCCCCCCCCCCCAGACCCCAGTTATAGAACTGTGCCCAGGGAGATGGACATTTCGAGGAAATAATTTATTGTTTAAACACGGTGAGTGTCATACCAGCTCACACCTCGAACATACCGCAGAACGTGGCATTCAATAGAACACCAGCCGACGGCATGAAAGAATATACAGCAATATGCTGACAGAAAACGTAACACAACCTGTGTGTAAACACGACCAATAATCGCATACCACCTGCAAGGCAGGAATAACGTCAGCAACAGACTGACTGAAAAGAAACACAACGTGTGTAACCATAACCAATAACTGCAAATACAGCCCGCACTGGGACGGGTGCCCAGCATCCTCTACGGACTAAGAGAAAAGGATTTACTGGTAGGTATTAAAATCCTATTTTCTCATGCGTCCTAGAGGATGCTGGGGATGCTTCAAGAACCATGGGGTTTATACCAAAGCTCTAGAACGGGCTTTAGAGTGTGGATGACTCTGCAGTACCGATTGCCCAAACAAGAGGTCCTCATCATCCAGGGTATCAAACTTGTAGAATATTTGCAAAAATGTTTGAACCCGACTAAGTAGCTGCTCTGCAAGGCTATAAAACACCCCTCGGGCAGCCTCCCAGGATGAGCCCACCTTCCTGGTAGAATGGGCCTTCACCGATTTCGGTAACGGCAATCCAGCCGTAAAAAGAGCAAGCTTAATCGTATTACAGATAAAGCGTGCAACAATCTGCTTGGAAGCAGGAGCCCCAATCTTGTTGGGAGCATACAGGATAACCAGATCCTCTATTTACCTAATCTGAGCCAATCTGGCAACATAAATTTTCAAAATTCAGACCACATCGAGATACTTCGATGTCGCCCAGGCGTCAGTAGCCACCGGCACCACAATAGGTTGGTTCAAGTGAAAACGATGAAACCACTTTTGGCAGAATTTGCTGCCGAGTTCTCAACTCCACTCTATCTTCATGGAGGATTAAACAGGGGCTCTTGTGAGACCAAGCCGCCAACTCAGACACCCACCTTGCGGATGCCAATGTCAACCGCATGACTACTTTCCAAGTGAGGAATTTCAACTCAACCTTACTGAAAGGTTCAACCAAAGAAATTGCAGGAACTGCAACAGCATGTAAAGATCCCATGGTGCCACAGAGGCACAAAGGGAGGATGGATGTGTAAGACTCCTTTACGAAAGTTTGAAACCCTGAAAAGGAGGCCAATTGTTTTTGGAAGAAAACCGATAAGGCTGAAATCTGAACCTTAATCGAGCCCAACTTAAGATCGCATCCACACGATCTTGTAAGAAAAGAATGGAGAAAACGCCCCAACTGGAATTCTTCCGTAGGAACTTTCTTGGATTCACACCAAGACACATAATTTCCTCCAAATATGGTGGTATTGTTTTGACGTTACTACTTTTCTGCCTGAAGAAGAGTAGGGATGACTTCACTGGGAATACCCTTTCGGGCTGGGATCCGACGTTCAACTCCAAATCGTCAATGGAAACCGCGGTAAGTCTTGGAACACACACGGCCCCTGCTATAACAGATCTCTCGCAGAGGAAGAGGTCAGGGATCTCCTATGAGTAATTGCTGAAGATCCGGATACCAGCCCTCCTTGACCAGTCTGGAACAATGAGGATCACCTGAACCTTTGTTCTTCTTATAATCTTTAACATCTTTGGAAAGAGTGGAAGTGGAGGGAACACATAGATCGACCGAAACACCCATGGTGTCACTAGGGCGTCCACCGCTATCGCTTGAGGGACCCTCGACCTGGAACAATATCTCTGAAGTTTCTTGTCGAGGCGAGACGCCATCTTGTCTATTTGCGGAATTCTCCAAAGACTTGTCACTTCTGTGAAAACCGCTTGATGAAGACTCCACCCTCCTGGATGGAGAACGTGTCCGCCAAGGAAGTCTGCTTCCCAGTTGTCCACTCTTGGAACGAACATCGCTGATAGAGCGCGTAAATGTTTTCGTCGCCCAGCGGAAAATCTTTCTGGCTTCTGCCATTTCTTCTCCGGTTTTTGTTGTTGAAAACCGTTATAAACGGCCCTTAACTCTAGACCGTTAATGTGGCGACAAGTATCCTAACATGACACTTGTCCTCGGTGAGAATTGCGCCGCTGCCACAGGAGTGAGATACTTGTCTTGAAACCATGATTAACCCAGATGGGAACCGGACCACTTGTCCAACAGGTCCCGCTAAACACTCTGGCATGCAACCTGCCCACTGAATGGCCTCGTAGGCCGCAACCATCTTTTTCAGCAACTGAATGTATTGACGGATTGACACCCTTGCAGGTCTGGAAGCAAATAAACTCTTCTCAATACTGCATCTAATAATATTGCCCAAGCCGATCACCGCGTCGTTGGGACCAACAGGGATTCTGGCAAGTCCTGTTGTTGAAGAACTGTCAAGCAGAAAACAACGTTTTGCGCCATTTGGCTTCTTGATCTCTCCGTAATTCGGAGAGCGATCCAGTACAGAATAATAATGACTCCTTACTATCGAAGGAAACCCATCATACCGCCATCACCCTGGTGAAATGGTAAGAACAATCCTGAATCGCAAACCTCAGGTAAGCCTAAAGCGTAAGAAACCGTAATTAGACCTCCTTACTCCTCTTTCAGAGTGGAGAACCCTGCCACGAGAGATTCCCTCATGGAGTCTAAGTAGGAATATTGGGATTTGTCTGACCGAGCCGTCCGGCCTCGGGAGCATGAAAAAGCTTGAATAACAGCTTCTTCTCTTTTTTTTTTTATGACGGCAGGACAATGACCTGGTCCTGACACAACTCTTGTATTGCGTCACATACTACCTCCCTGTCTTGAGGAGGATCGGTAAGGTCGATTTTAAAAAATCGGTGAGGGGAAACGTCTGGAAACTCCCGTATGTCCCCCTTGGGAATCTATCCTTAACTCACTGGTCCATGTCCTTTCCAGGACTGACTGAAGAGTTTTAGACGTGGTCCCACCGGTGTGGGCACCCGCAAGATAGACCCAACGTCCTGCGGTGGACGTGGCAGAAAACAACGGATGATTTCTGCTCCTGTGAACTTGAAAAGGCTGCTGACCTCTTACCTTTTTTACCTTCCTTTACCTGCAAAGAAAGGGGAATCCTTATCTATTCGGTCGAAATTACTGCATCCTACAACAATGCGTCACCAACCATTGTGAGGGAACATAGGGCAAGAAGGTAGACTTACCCGTGGCACCTGCCGAGAGCATATTAACAAGGCCATCACCAAACCAGGCTTCACCTTCATGAGGAAGAGACTCCACTTCTTTTCGGAGTCAGCATTAATATCCCTTTGGTGAATCCACAACGCCCTCCTAGCCGAGGCCGCCATGGAAGTGGCCCGCGCACCCAAGAGTCCCACATCCCTTGTAGTCGCACGGCAATATGCTGCAATGTTCTAGATATGACCCAACTCAAGGAGTATCTCATCTCTCCCCAGGGTAATTATATCAGATGACAAAGTAACCGACCATTTCTGAATGTAAGCACTCCCCCCTGCGCATGCTATGCAAGTATAATCAAAGCACATAATTAAAATATCACTTAGCTTCCTGTAAACGATCCTTTGTGACAGGGACCCGTGCAGACCAGGGGGTAACTCTCACTTTATTCTATCCAGCACATGAGAAGGAAAAGTTTACTTCAGCATTCATTATACATTTTTTGTATAAATATACACATTTAAATACACATATACACACATATATCTATATCTATCTTTCTATCTATCTATCTATCTATCTATCTATCTATCTATCTATCTATCTATATATTGTCAGGAACAGCAGGGTCCCTAGTGACGTTAATACGTTCTTAATGTGTATGAAACATGTACTGAATGCCAATGTTGTGGATCTAATCAGGAAACATTATGGTCGACATAAGAAATAGTATTCGTGTCGATAACAGGGAGTAGTAACTGGGCAAAATAAAATTTTTGCGACCCTGAGGGGTCTGAGGGAAATGTATATAAATATTACGCCCTTCACAAAAATTACTACGTCTGTGTTCGAGCCACAGATCAATGCAACCGTACCATATATATATATGTATATATATATATATGTATAGATATATAGGTGTAGCTTTCTGAAATGCATCACATTATCATGTTAATTTTTACCCAGTCAGATTAGTTGGTGCTGACAGGGTCACCCACACACGCCTGTGTCTCCCATATAGTTTTCTCTTTTGGAAAAGCATACAACTACTGACATGTTGACACTTATTTTCATGAATCAAGTACCATCAGAAGTCGGCGGTGCCGACAGAGGGATTCCCATAGCCGTTTCTGGCAGAGCACTCAGACATGCCGACACACGTGTACTAAACACCCACCGACATTACACTGACTATAAGGGATAGACCCCAGTACTTTCTGACAGGGAAAACACAGAAAACGTTTACCAGCTCATTTACCACACGCTCATTATATATAGTGCTTTATTTTTAACATATATTGCACTAAACAACTGTGTGCCCCCCCCCCCCCTCCCCGTTTTTCACTGTGAGCTGTTCATCAGTGCTTTGGCAGGGCCAGCGTCTCTGTGAGGAGAAAATGGTGCTGGATAGAGCTGTGAGGGCTAAGCCACGCCCTCTTCTCGGTGCGCTTCAGTCCCGCTACTTTTTCATATTTTTATACTGGTGGGGGTCTGTATACAGTGCCTATGCACTGTATACCTCTTTGCCAGGCTAATATATGAGGTATATTGCTGCCCAGGGCGCCCTGCACCCTTGTAGTGCCGCTTGTGTGTGGGAGCAATGGCGCGCAGCGCGACCGCTGCACGGTACCTCAGAGACACTGAAGTCTTCTGCCGTCACTGAAGTTTTCTGTTCTTCACATACTCACCCGGCTTCTTTCTTCTGGCTTCTGTGAGGGGGGTGACGGTGCAGCTCCGGGAACGAGCAGCTAGGCGCACCAAGTGATCAGACCCTCTGGAGCTAATGATGTCCAGTAGCCTAAGAAGCAGAGGCTTTAACTCAGCAGAAGTAGGTCTGACTTCTCTCCCCTCACTCCCACGATGCAGGGAGCCTGTAGCCAGCAGGTCTCCCTGAAAATAATAAACCTAACATAAGTCTTTTCCGAGAAACTCAGGAGAGCTCTTCAGTGTGTGTCCAGTCTCTCTGGGCACAGAATCTAACTGGGGTCTGGGGGAGGGGCATAGAGGGAGGAGCCAGTTCACACCCATTCGAAGTCTTGAGGTGCCTATGTCTCCTGCGGATCCCGTCTATACCCCATGGTTCTTGAAGCGTCCGCAGCATCCTCTAGGACGTATGAGAAAAAGGCTTACAATTTGGAGTGAGTAGCTCCTGAGACCATCTTTGTGGTGGCAGCAATTAATAGTGAGCATGTAAGATAGCGGGGAATGACACGTGGGTCACACAAGCTCCATTAAGCGCTGTTCATGACAAGTTACTGACAGCGGTGGCAGATTGGGATCTCTTAGAACTGGGGTGACATTAGCTGCCCCTTGTTCCATACACCCACCTTGTATTCAGATCCTGGTCACACATCTATGAAAGCGTTTCAGGATCTGCGCATATCTCACTCTGTCAACCGCAAATTCTACATCTCTCATCCACACTCGGGGCCCGATTCCGTAAGGATTGCAGGTCTGCTAATAAGCAGTTTCTGCGATCAAACAGTTGCCGTCTGGAAAATAAACGCCCATCGTAAAAATTGCGAATGCATCGCTATATGTGGGCTGATCGCAAAATCATACGCAATTTCCGGAACATCGAAGATTTTTCCTATCTGCGCCAGGCAAGGTCATCCACAATTTTTGCTAAACAAGAGTCTGGAAGTCACATCGCTGACGTCAGAGGCCCTCCTTAAAACGCCTGTGCACGCCTGCGTTTTTTCAGACACACCCAGAAACTCTGGCTTCCTGTCACTCAAACAGCGGCTGCATTGCGATCACGATGTGTGCGCATTTTCTTTTGCTGTTTTTGCTAGCGCTATGCACGCGCAGTCGTTCGATAATCTGCCAGATTGCGAATCGCTAATTTTTACAATCCAACCTGAATCTGGCCCCCATCACGTTCTCCCATTGCCAGTTACCAGTGACGTTCCCTCCCATGGCCAAGACTTCTCTTTAGCCTCCAAGTCTTCAATCACTTCCCGTATGTATAGTGCAAAACGTCACCGACGGGGGGATATGGGCCAAACTGCAATGTAGTGTTACACTAATAACACGTGTCTGTCCATTGTCACATAAACACATCATTACTGATCAGGTCATCATAGAGATATTATAGCATTATAAAGTATTATGGTATAAGTTGGTGTTATGTATTTTGGATGTATATGGGCACCACGTACCCACTGTAGATTCCCCCGGTAACTCAGTGCTCCTGGCTGCCCAACAACCACTGTGTCGCTATTCAGGTCATAATAAAAGTGACAGATACAATGAGATCCATATTGTTTGCTGTGGTCTATTAAGAGGAAGAAGTGGGGAGTGTGCAATGGGTAAAGGGATATTTCACTCATGAGGTGAAAACCATGGGGGGTCATTCCGAGTTGTTCGCTCGGTAAAAATCTTCGCATCGCATCGATTTTCCGCTTAATGCGCATGCGCAATGTCCGCACTGCGACTGCGCCAAGTAAATTTGCTATGCACTTAGGAATTTTACTCACGGCATTTTCATCGCTCTGGTGATCGTAGTGTGATTGACAGGAAATGGGTGTTACTGGGCGGAAACAGGCCGTTTTATGGGCGTGTGGGAAAAAACGCTACCGTTTCCGGAAAAAACGCAGGAGTGGCCGGAGAAACGGAGGAGTGTCTGGGCGAACGCTGGGTGTGTTTGTGACGTCAAACCAGGAACGACAAGCAGTGAACTGATCGCAGATGCCGAGTAAGTCTGAAGCTACTCAGAAACTGCTACGAGGTGTGTAATCGCAATATTACGAATACATCGTTCGCAATTTTAAGATGCTAAGATTCACTCCCAGTAGGCGGCGGCTTAGCATGAGCAAATCTGCTAAAATCCACTTGCGAGCGAACAACTCGGAATGAGGGCTCATGTCTCAGGCAACCCATCCTAAAGCCCCGTACACCTCAGGCGACACACTCTAGACCAGGCATTCCCAACCACGGTCCTCAAGGCACACTAACAGGGCAGGTTTTAGTGATAGCCAGGCTTGAACACAGGTGACTTAATTAGCACCTCAGTTATTTTGATTTAACCATCTGTGCTGCAGCCTGGATATCACTAAAACCTGCCCTGTTAGTGTGCCTTGAGGACCGTGGTTGGGAATGCCTGATCTAGATGATATGAATGATAACTGTGTATGCCTGAATGATGCGTGCTCCCGCTGGTGCTTCTCGTTCAGGCATTATCTACTGAACATGCAGCTCAACTTTAACTATATCGCTGAGCTACATGTTCGAGGACTGCGGGGGATGACATCACTGAACAATGGGCCTAATTCAGACCTGATCGCAGCAGCAAAATTGTTCTCTAATGGACAAAACCATGGGGGTCATTCCGAGTTGTTCGCTCGCAAGCTGCTTTTAGCAGCTTTGCACACGCTAAGCCGCCGCTTACTGGGAGTGAATCTTAGCTTATCAAAATTGCGAACGAAAGATTCGCAATATTGCGAAAAGACTTCTCTGTGCAGTTTCTGAGTAGCTCGAGACATACTCTTCCAGTGCGATCAGTTCAGTGCTTGTCGTTCCTGGTTTGACGTCACAAACACACCCAGCGTTCGCCCAGACACTCCTCCGTTTCTTCAGCCACTCCCGCGTTTTTCCCAGAAACGGTAGCGTTTTTTCGCACACACCTATAAAACGGCCAGTTTCCGCCCAGAAACACCCACTTCCTGTCAATCACACTCCGATCACCAGAACGAAGAAAAAAAACTCATAATGCCGTGAGTAAAATTCCAAACTGCATAGCAAATTTACTTGGCGCAGTCGCACTGCGGACATTGCGCATGCGCATTAGCAACTATTCGCTCCGTTGCGACAAAAAAAAAACGAGCGAACAACTCGGAATGACCCCCCATGTGCAGTGCAGGTGGGGCAGATGTAACATGTGCAGAGAGAGTTAGATTTGGGTGGGGGGTGTTCATACTGAAATCTAAATTGCAGTGTAAAAATAAAGCAGCTAATATTTACCCTGCACAGAAACAAAATAACCCACCCAAATATAACTCTCTGCACATGTTACATCTGCCCCACCTGCACTGCACATGGGCCCTCATTCCGAGTTGATCGGTCGCAAGGCGAATTTAGCAGAGTTACACACGCTAAGCCGCCGCCTACTGGGAGTGAATCTTAGCTTCTTAAAATTGCGACCGATGTATTCGCAATATTGCGATTACAAACTACTTAGCAGTTTCTGAGTAACTTCAACCTTACTCTGCCTGTGCGATCAGTTCAGTGCTTGTCATTCCTGGTTGACGTCACAAACACACCCAGCGTTCGCCCAGGCACTCCCACCGTTTCTCCGGCCACTCCTGCGTTTTTTCCGGAAACGGTAGCGTTTTCAGCCACACGCCCCTGAAACGCCGTGTTTCCGCCCAGTAACACCCATTTCCTGTCAATCACATTACGATCGCCGGAGCGAAGAAAAAGCCGTGAGTAAAAATACTTTCTTCATAGTAAAGTTACTTGGCGCAGTCGCAGTGCGAACATTGCGCATGCGTACTAAGCGGATTTTCACTGCGATGCGATGAAAAAAAACGAGCGAACAACTCGGAATGAGGGCCATGGTTTTGCGCATTAGAGAACAATTTTGCTGCTGTGATCAGGTCTGAATTAGGCCCAATATTGTTTATCCGTATCGTTCAGTGTGTATGCATTGGCTATCTCCCCTAATTAGCACTCAGCGATATAGCGCTGATTGTTAACAAGGGGAGGTCGCCCAGTGTGTACCCGGCTTACGGGTGGCAGAACTGACTCACGATGACCTACAACATTCCAGCACTTAGCAATTGCTTGGTAGTAGTTGTATGCCACCTGCAATCACTGTTACATGGTGACTGACAGCAGAAACAGAGAACAGGAGGAGCAGATCACAACCTTATCACCGGCATGCTCTCCTCCATTAATTCAAACCCTGTGTTGCTGAAGTTCTCCAATCATCCTCAAACCCGCAGAGATATTAACACAATTAATCTTCAAGAACTTTCCACTTCACTCCAACAACTGCTTTCACCTATTTCTGCATTCACCTCTCCTGAGATTGCTGTATCACACCTTAATGAGACTCTAGAACTAGCCCTTGATGAAGTGGCTCCAGCTACCCATCACAGTCCACGTAGGCCTAGATGTCAACCATGGCACTCCAAACTAACAAGACAACTACAAAAACTCACACGAAAACTTGAACGTCAGTGGCGTAAATCTCGTATTTCAAGTGACTTCCTCACATATAAGACTGTCTACCACTCTTATAGAAATGGCCTGGACACTGCCAAACAAACATATTTCCAAACTCTTATCTCTGCTCAAGCCTCTAACCCCAAACAACTCTTTAATACATTTAAATCACTTCTGAATCCTCCCTCACCTACCCCACCCGCCACTATCAAGGCACAGGATCTTGCTTCCTACTTCAAGGAGAAGATTGATAAAATCCGAGATGAAATGGTATGCTCTTCGGCAGCCAGTGACCTGCTCCGTTCCTTACCTGAACCCTCTGGCACTCTTTCTTCATTTGATCCCACACATGAAGATGAAGTATTATCACTCTTCTCATCCTGCTTCTCTACTACCTCTCCTCTTGATCCTTTACCCTCACAAATAAGTAAAGCTCTGTCTCTGGTGCTCATCCCAACCTTAACTAACATCTGTAATCTCTCTCTCTCTACTGGTATACTATTTTCCCTTCACTTTTCAAGCATGCAGTGATTAAGCCTATTTTAAAAAAACAAAATTCTGACCCTAATGCTCTCTCTAACTATCGCCCTATCTCTCAGCTCCCTTGTCTCTCTAAACTACTTGAGAGACTTGCCTACACTCGACTCACACACTTTCTTAACTCATACACTTTGTTGGACCCACTTCAGTCAGGCTTCCGTTCACAACATTCCACAGAGACGGCACTGACTAAAGTGGTTAATGATTTGGTCACTACGAAGTCTAAAGGCCACTACTCACTACTTATTCTTCTAGATCTATCTGCTGCATGTGACACTGTAGACCACTCTCTTCTCATACAGACACTACAATCCCTAGGTCTTAAAGACACAGCCCTTTCTTGGTTCCTATCGTACCTATCTCATCGCTCCTTCAGTGCTCGCTTCTCTGATTCCACCTCCTCTTCTCTACCTCTCTCAGTTGGAGTACCGCAAGGCTCAGTCTTGGGTCCTCTGCTTTTCTCTATCTATACCTCATCTCTTGGTAAACTAATCAGCTCTTTTGGTTTTCAGTATCATCTGTACGCAGATGATACTCAAATCTACCTATCCTCCCCTGACTTGTCCCTATCTGTACTGGACCGTGTCACTGAATGCCTTTCTGCTATCTCATCCTGGATGACATCTCGCCACCTCAAACTGAATATTTCAAAGACAGAGTTAATTATATTTCCACCGGCCAATAGTAGGTACCAACCTGATATCTCTATCACTGTTGAAAACTCTATCTACCCTACCCCACAAGCTCGCTGCCTAGGTGTCATCCTTGACTCTGATCTGTCCTTTGTTCCCCACATTCATTCTGACTCAAGATCATGTTACATGCATCTAAAAAACATATCCAAAATACGACCATACCTTACACAAGACACTGCTAAAACTCTAATCCACACTCTCATTATCTCCCGCATTGATTATTGCAATAGTCTCCTAACTGGTCTTCCCAAAACGAGACTCTCACCACTACAATCCATTCTGAATGCAGCGGCGAGGCTTATCTTCCTCGCTAGACGTTCATCGTCTGCAGATCCACTCTATCAGTCCCTCCATTGGTTACCTGTATTCTACCGCATTCAATATAAAATACTTTTACTCGCACACAAGGCAATTAACTAAACTGCACCAACGTACATCACTTCTCTTATCTCATAATATCTCCCAACCCGACCTTTTCGCTCTTCACAAGACCTGTGTCTCTCATCCACACTCATTACTCGCTCCCACTCACGATTGCAGGACTTTCATCGGGCTGCACCCACTCTGTGGAATGCCCTCCCACGCACAATAAGACTCTCCTCTAGTCTCCAAACCTTCAAGCGCTCCCTGAAAACTCACCTCTTTAGGCAGCTTATCACATTCCAGAACCGCCCACATAACTTTCATAAACCTTCTTATCAAATTGCATCCACTCTGTACAGTCCACACATATCCTCACATGTCTTCTCATTCTTCACTTTCCCTTCCTCCTGACCCCGGTTCATCATTGCTGTGTGACCATATCATACAGCCCTCCAAGAAACTTTGCAATCTGGCGAACAACTGTGCAATAGATAGCACCTTTCCTTGTGTACACATGCCTATTTCCCTATAGAGTGTAAGCTTGCGAGCAGGGCCCTCCTACCTCTATGACTGTTTGTTATCACCCAGTTTGTTATTGTTATTTGAAATTGTAAAGTGCAACGGAATTTGCTGCGCTATATAAGAAACTGTTAATAAATAATAAATAAATAAGTATTAACAAATGTATGGCAGTCACTGAGATGCTCTCTGTACTGTAAGATAAACACTAGAATGCTGTCAGTACTGCTTGGTGGGCACCTGGATGCTCAATGTACTGCTTAGTTGTCCGTAATGTATGGAGGTCCGTAAGATGCTCATTATTGTATCCCCTTGAAGAAGTCCTCTGCTAAAGGACGAAACGCGTTGGGATTGGGATTTGCTGCTCACCCGATACTTCTAACAGTGGACAGATAAGCCGTTTCTATGTTTTTATCTCGTACGTATGTTACCTGCATTTGCTACAGGATTTTAAATTGAACATCTGGTTATAGAACTGGGATTTGCTGTTCACACGACATTTCCAATTATGGATAGATAAGCTATCTAATTGTTTTTATCTTGTACGTTTGCTACCTGCATTTGCGTCAGGAGTGCTATATTAAATTTTGTTTATATTTGTATTCTGATAAGCTTCTGTATGGTTATTGGGACCAGCAAGGTTCCTAATTTCAGAGTTTTATGTGAATTTTAACTTTGTAAAAACAGTACACACTATGTTTGTCTTTTGTTTTTTAATTTACATGTCCTAAAGTGTCATCCGATCAAAGCTGCCCACAAGGAGCTAAGTTGTTCTTTTTTAAAATTTGCACTTTATACACCTCACAGGGGGAACTGGTTATACAATAATATCTTAATATACAACACTATCAGGCGCTCTATTGCACTTTATTTTTTATCTATTTCCCCCGTACTGGGCATGAGCTGCCACCTATTGATTGATGGGGTGTGTTTCAATATCTTAAATTGATTCCATAATACTTTATCAGTGTGTCTTAATTAGGATTATCCCAGGCGCTATTCTTCATTTTTCTTCAATAAATAAATAAGTATTAACAAATGTATGGCAGTCACTGAGATGCTCTCTGTACTGTAAGATAAACACTAGAATGCTGTCAGTACTGCTTGGTGGGCATCTGGATGCTCAATGTACTGCTTAGTTGTCCGTAATGTATGGAGGTCCGTAAGATGCTCATTATTGTATGAAGGTCACTGGGATGCTCAATGTACTGCTTAGTTGTCAGTAATGTATGGGGGTCCGTAAGATGCTCATTATTGTATGAAGGTCACTGGGATGCTCAATGTACTGTTTAGTTGTCAGTAATGTATGGAGGTCCGTAAGATGCTCATTATTGTATGAAGGTCACTGGGATGCTCAATGTACTGCTTAGTTGTCCGTAATGTATGGAGGTCCGTAAGATGCTCATTATTGTATGAAGGTCACTGGGATGCTCAATGTACTGCTTAGTTGTCCGTAATGTATGGAGGTCCGTAAGATGCTCATTACTGTATGAAGGTCACTGGGATGCTCAATGTACTGCTTAGTTGTCCGTAATGTATGGAGGTCCGTAAGATGCTCATTATTGTATGAAGGTCACTGGGATGCTCAATGTACTGCTTAGTTGTCTGTAATGTATGGAGGTCCGTAAGATGCTCATTATTGTATGAAGGTCACTGGGATGCTCAATGTACTGCTTAGTTGTCCGTAATGTATGGAGGTCCGTAAGATGCTCATTATTGTATGAAGGTCACTGGGATGCTCAATGTACTGCTTAGTTGTCCGTAATGTATGGAGGTCCGTAAGATGCTCATTATTGTATGAAGGTCACTGGGATGCTCAATGTACTGCTTAGTTGTCCGTAATGTATGGAGGTCCGTAAGATGCTCATTATTGTATGAAGGTCACTGGGATGCTCAATGTACTGCTTAGTTGTCAGTAATGTATGGAGGTCAGTAAGATGCTCATTATTGTATGAAGGTCACTGGGATGCTCAATGTACTGTTTAGTTGTCAGTAATGTATGGAGGTCCGTAAGATGCTCATTATTGTATGAAGGTCACTGGGATGCTCAATGTACTGCTTAGTTGTCAGTAATGTATGGAGGTCCGTAAAATGCTCATTATTGTATGAAGGTCACTGGGATGCTCAATGTAAAGTTTAGTTGTTAGTAGTATGTGGCTGTCACAGGGATGCTTTCAGCATAATATGAAGGTCACTGGGATGCATGATGTACTGTATGGTGATCACTAGAATGCCTAATATACTCTATGGGATCCACTAAGATGCTGTCAGTACTCTATAGCTTTCATACTGTATTATGGTCACTAGGGGGTCATCAGTTCTGTTTGGCAGTCACTGGAATGCTTCTGTACTGTATGGTAGTCACTAACATGCTCTTTGTATTGGATTGCAGTAATGTGGAAGCTCTCTGTACTGTATTTGTGATGGGCCCTGCCTAAAGTTGGATGTCCCAACTTACATAATACCACCTTCAGAAATATTTTCAGTGCCACTTTAAATTCCCAATTCACTCCTACATGGAAATCAAAAGGGTATTTGTGACCGGAGAGACTAACCAGCCACACGTGTAATGGCGGCCGCTGCACTGAAGGGGTTAATCCTCAACTGCCCGGCACCATTTGGACAAAAGGCGCTTGGCGTCACTGTTAAACGTACTTACGGCGCTGGGTGCGGACTGTTTAAAAGTATGTTTAATGATGTGTTTAAACATGTCATATGTAGTGCTCTGTGCACAATTGCAGGATTGCATGTTTAAATGTATTTATATTTAAGATGTGGTCACCTGTATTTTAAAGAGAAAAATGCACTTACTATAGCTGTCTGAATAAGCATCTCTCATCCTCTGGAAATAGGAAGTTGCATGCTAATGGCCCTGTCCTAGCAGAGAGGTGTGAATGACAATACCTTTTGATGTGTAAGTTCCTTAGAGAAAGATGTTACTCACGGGGATCTCCTTATCCCATATGTAAAGTAGTTCTGGGCTTGGAACCTGTTTCATGTAGGTGATTTAATTGATATATGAATCCTGGATGGCAGATGCAGGAAGGAAGACTGTTTGTTTGTGTTGCAGCCTTTCCTGTTGTAACCCCAAACACTGGGATTGCATGGAGATGTGAATGAGACAGAAACATTTGTATTTTGAAGCTATGTGATAAATTTATCAATAGTGAATGTTAATCTGATACCAAACGTTGTCTGCGTGACAGGAAAGAGGATATTGTTTTATTGCACTTATCTCCTTTTGAAATGTAATTTATTTATTTGTATTTTCTAAGATATCTTGATTGGATAGAAAGGGCTCAGGGAGGACCTGACCCCCTGTTGTACTGTGTGGAAAATTGACATAAAAAGGAGGCCTGCGTGCCTCCAGAGTGTATTTGTACCATCTTCATTCTGCTGGAACATCTTGCTGTATGCTGTTGCCCCTAGCAATACGGAAGAGTCTTTTTTAAGACTATTATTGAGCAAATAAACATCATCTGCCTCATGAAGATTGCTTCATCTTGTGACCTACAGGGTTATGCCAAACATAGCCCCATCCTCCGGCTGTCCAGGGAACACCTAACGTCTCCAAGTTCCGCCCTCCACCAGCTACCGGTAGAGGCCTAGCAAGGATTCGTCAACACCACACAGGTGTGGTAACGCAGTGTGTCGCACATACAGAGCAGAACCATGGTTCCAAACGCCACGGCAGGTTAGGAGTTTGGTGGTGGCAGCATAAACCCGCCCACAGCGCAGTGGGTGGAGCCAGTAACAGGCAGTTACTGACGGTAAGCGGGAATCCCCTATGTGGTCAGGTCCCGTGTGACCTAACCTTCCATTCTGTGCACAGGAGACGGGACGCAAAAGCGGTGAGTGCTTTCATACGGAACCGTCCTGTCACAGAAATTGGTGGCATAGCGGTGGGATAATCCCAGGCGGCTTTTCGGTCACCCGATTGGAGAAGCCGAGTTACTCAGGAGAGGAGGAACTGCAGCGCAGGAGAACGCACAAGATGACGGACTTCAGCGGAACGTCTAAGGGCGATCTGGAGATCGTGTGCCAGGAGAAGGGTGTGGATATCCCTTTCAATGCGTCCAGAAGCATCATGAAGGCAGCGCTCATGAGCTTAGAGGAGTCCCATCAGGCGGAGGTGGAGAGCACTGACGGCGTCAGCATCGCAGAGGACGGCCCACCAGTGGACCTTTGTACGGAACCGGTGAGACCCACAAGCCCCGCCCCTTCTAGCAGCAGCCATGTTTCCCAGCAATCCCTAGCAGGGCCAGGATTCCAACGTCCCGGGGGGGGGGGGGGGTTGCGACCCGGATACCCTATCAGATCGGCTAGCGGAATTGGGGGAAAGGGCAACTGAGCAAGAACGCATGCTTGTCATTCGGATGTGGCATGCGGAGCGGGCATCACAAGCCGTGGTACCCCGGGAGCCGTTGTCTGCTGCTGTACACAGATCGGGACGCATTCAGTTTGCCAAGTTTGCAGACAGTGATGGGGACATTGATGGACATTTACAAGTTTTTGAAAGGACTTGTAAACTACACGATTCACCCAAGTCGGAGTGGGTGAGACACCTTGTGCCCACTCTGCATGGAGAGGCCTTGGATGCCTATCGACGAGTGGCCAAGGAGGACTGTGGGGACTACGACGAAGTCTCACGGGCCCTCCTCCAGCGATTCTTCATCACTCCAGAGTCTTACAGGAAGAAGTTCAGAGACTTGCCCAAGAATCCTAGCAGCACCCATGAGCAGTTCGACACCCAGCTGCGGCAGTACGTGGTGAAGTGGGTGAAGGATTCTGAAGCCACTACATGGGACGCACTGATCGACCTGATCTGCAGGGAGCAGTACTACCGCAGGTGCGCCCCAGAAGTGAAGGAGTGGGTGCTAGAACGGGAGCCACCCAGCTTAAAGATGGCTGCCCAGTTAGCAGACAAGTATGTGGCAATTCGGCCACAGGGGCAGAAGCACCCCGCCAGCAGCCAGCTCCAAAAGACTGTACCATCAGGGGGACACCCCTCGTCAGCTCATCACCCCCAAAGACAAGCATCTTCCAACCCGGGTGCTCTTGGCCAGCAACCGCACCGCAGCGTCCCTGCAACTGATCAGAGATCATCGGTGCCACGACTGAAGTGCTACGGCTGTGGGAAAATCGGACATCTGAGGATGAACTGTCCTGCATCCCAAGCACCCCAGACTCGTGCCCCAAATCCGAGTGCTGGAGCCCGGCTCGCTTGTTTGACGAGAGGAGATGAGCCTACAGAGACTGTTACCCCTCCAGTCAGTCCGATGGAGTGTGGCGAGAGACAGGTGCACTCTGCAGAGAGAGTCACCTGCATGGCCAAACAGCCCCTACACAATATGTGGAGGCACCTGCAGCCGGTCCACGTTGGATCCCTGCAGGGGGAAGGCCTAAGAGACTCTGGGGCCTCAATCACTGTGGTGAGCCCCCACCTTATAGATCCTGCTGCAGTATTGCAGGGTTGCACTGCCAAGGTCACCCTGGCAGATGGAACGGAGAAAGAGGTTCCCATTGCAAGAGTCTACCTGGACTGGGGAGCTGGACCAGAGTTGCGAGAAGTTGCCGTCATGGATGGTCTCCCAACTGATGTGGTCCTAGGAAATGATCTGGGTGGTGGGATCGTCACTACGTTTGCTAGCGCCATTCCCCGGAGTCAAGTTACACGACCACCATTGACATCAGCTACTCCGGCACAGCCCAGCGCAGAGGAAAAGACTACAGCTGCTAGACAACTGCCAGCACAGCCAACCACAGCATCAACCAGCCCAGGGGAAAAGATTACAGCGGCTAGATCGGCACATCGACCCCGCATGCCTTTTGCCTCTGGTATGCCTACGTCCCCTAGCAACGCAGAGGATGTTGGTTCCAGCTCGTTTGATCCTGTGGGGGTGCCCAATGATGCTCCTGACCCAAGTGGTTTGCCAACTCCGGCGGTGAGTATGAGAAACCACACTGACTTTTCCATGACTGACCCCTACCAGACTGACCCTAGTAGTCCCCACCTAGATCCCCCTGTAGTGTGTCCCAATTTAAGGAGAGATTGAGGGCCACAGGCAGGAGTTTAGGGAGGCTCAACTCTCTGACCCATCCCCGAAAGGCATGAGGCGCCACTCTGGCAGCGGCCTTGACAGGGTTGGGGCAGGAAGTTTGACCTGGCGGGAAGGGTTAAGGTATAGGGTAGCCAGGAAAGTGGGAGGGGATAGACGAGATAGGGAATGTGTCCAACTGGACCTCCGGTGTCGGTTGCCAGCGAAACCCCTTTGGACAGTAACCCTAAGATAGACCGTACCCTGAAGTGCCTGACACAGTGCTTACCCTGGTCTGGAATGTCGGATGACGCCCAGACCAACTGTAAGGCTGGTGCCATGCGTTGGCAGCTGGGGCACTCCAGCGGTTGTGTTGTCTCTGGGCCTCTGTCCATAGGAGAACCTTTACAGCGAGTTGCTGTGGACATAGCAGGTCCCCTGCCTGTGCACAGTAGATCAGGGAAGACACGCAGCCTCCCTGTAGTGGATGTCACACAGGATCCAGAGGCTGGTGGTCTGGCCGCCATCACTCTGGCACAGGTAGCGGACGGGGAGGAAAGAGTAGACCTAGGTGACAGGGTAGGTTTCCCGAGTCATAGGTCGACAGAGGAGGATTGGAGGGCAGGTCTGACAGTTTGGGCAGACAGTTGCCAGATAGGAATGACGGAGGTGCAGTGCCTGGGGCACCATGTGGGAGGAGACAGGGGAAGGCCCAAACCAGAGGGGGTGGAGGCAACCAGAGGCTGTCCCCGACCCACATCACCCAGACAGGTACTGACCTTAGAACATGCAAGGCCCTACGGACACGTTGTCCTTGACTTTAGTCCTGTAGTGAACCCCTTGACAGAGATGGCTAGGAAGGGCATTCCCAAGTCAGTGGACTTTGCACCCGCTTGCGAGTTGGCATTCCAGTCATTGAAGGGGGCTCTGGTACCCGCTCCAGTGCTGATGGCGCACATTCTTGACCAGGACTGTGGTTTACGAACTACCGCGCCACTGCACGGACTGGGAGGAGTACCGAGCCAGGAGGAGCCATATGGGAAGGAGCACCCTGTGGCCTGTTTGAGTAGAATACTGCTATGGTGGGAGGTGGGGGATGCCACAGTTGGGACACCTTGGGTGGCACTTGTGTGTAACTGGCCCCCCACCGTGGTGACTTACCACCCACCTGTTAGGTGGCTGCAACCTACCTTGGGGAAATTGGACAGACTTCTGTGGTGGAGTCTTGAACTTGGACTTCAGGTGGACTATTTGAACATTGTGCACCCACGAAGAGAGGCCCACTGCACTATGGATGAACTCTCTAGGCCGGAGCCTACACCCCCCAGGTAGCGTCCCCTTCAACCCAATAGACTGCGGGACCAGGAGTCAAATCGTTGGGACATGGCTCCCTGGTTTCCCGCTTGAATTGGGGGGGGAGGAGTGTGACCGGAGAGACTAACCAGCCACACGTGTAATGGCGGCCGTGGCACTGAAGGGGTTAATCCTTAGCTGCCCGGCACCATTTGGACAAAAGGCGCTTGGCGTCACTGTTGAACGTACTTACGGCGCTGGGTGCGGACTGTTTAAAAGTATGTTTAATGATGTGTTTTAACATGTCATATGTAGTGCTCTGTGCACAATTGCAGGAATGCATGTTTAAATGTATTTATATTTAAGATGTGATCACCTGTATTTTAAAGGGAAAAATGCACTTACTATAGCTGTCTGAATAAGCATCTCTCATCCTCTGAAAAATAAGATTTTACTTACCGGTAAATATATTTCTCGTAGTCCGTAGTGGATGCTGGGGACTCCGTAAGGACCATGGGGAATAGACGGGCTCCGCAGGAGACAGGGCACTTTAAGAAAGAATTTGGATACTGCTGTGCTCTGGCTCCTCCCTCTATGTCTCTCCTCCAGACCTCAGTTAGAGAAACTGTGCCCGGAAGAGCTGACAGTACAAGGAAAGGATTTTGGAATCCAGGGCAAGACTCATACCAGTCACACCAATCACACCGTATAACTTGTGATAAACTTACCCAGTTAACAGTATGAACAACAACGGAGCATCAGATCAACCCTGATGCAACCAAACATAACCCTTATTTAAGCAATAATTATATACAAGTATTGCAGAAGAAGTCCGCACTTGGGACGGGCGCCCAGCATTCACTACGGACTAGGAGAAATAGATTTACCGGTAAGTAAAATCTTATTTTCTGTAACGTCCTAGTGGATGCCGGGGACTCCGTAAGGACCATGAGGATTATACCAAAGCTCCCAAACGGACGGGAGAGTGCGGATGACTCTGCAGCACCGAATGAGCAAACACAAGGTCCTCCTCAGCCAGAGTATCAAACTTGTAAAACTTTGCAAAAGTGCCGAACCTGACCAAGTAGCCGCTCGGCAAAGCTGTAACGCCGAGACCCCTCGGGCAGCCGCCCAAGAAGAGCCCACCTTCCTTGTGGAGTGGGCTTTTACTGATTTTGGAAGCGGCAATCCAGCCGCAGAATGAGCCTGCTGAATCGTGTTACAGATCCAGCGAGCAATAGTCTGCTTTGAAGCAGGAGCACCCAGCTTGTTGGATGCATACAGGATAAACAGCGACTCAGTCTTCCTGACTCCAGCCGTTCTGGCTACATAAACCTTCAAAGCCCTGACCACATCTAGTAACTCGGAATCCTCCAAGTCACGGGTAGCCACAGGCACCACAATAGGTTGGTTCATATGAAAGGATGACACCACTTTTGGCAGAAATTGTGGACGGGTCCGCAATTCTGCCCTGTCCATATGAAAAACCAGATAGGGGCTTTTATGTGACAAAGCCGCTAATTCTGACACACGCTTAGGTGAAGCCAAGGCTAATAGCACGACCACTTTCCACGTGAGAAATTTTAACTCCACGGTTTTGAGTGGCTCAAACCAGTGTGACTTCAGGAAACTCAACACCACGTTAAGATCCCAAGGTGCCACTGGAGGCACAAAAGGGGGCTGAATATGCAGCACTCCCTTTACAAACGTCTGAACTTCAGGAAGAGAAGCCAGTTCTTTTTGAAAGAAAATGGATAGGGCCGAAATCTGGACCTTAATGGAACCCAATTTTAGGCCCAAAGTCACTCCCGACTGTAGGAAGTGAAGGAAACGGCCCAGCTGGAATTCCTGTGTAGGCATTCCTGGCCTCACACCAAGCAACATATTTTCGCCATATACGGTGATAATGTTTAGCCGTCACGTCCTTCCTAGCCTTTATCAGCGTAGGAATAACCTCATCCGGAATGCCTTTTTCTGCTAGGATCCGGCGTTCAACCGCCATGCCGTCAAACGCAGCCGCGGTAAGTCTTGGAACAGACAGGGCCCCTGTTGCAACAGGTCCTGTCTTAGAGGCAGAGGCCATGGGTCCTCTGTGAGCATTTCTTGCAGCTCTGGATACCAAGTCCTTCTTGGCCAATCCGGGACAATGAGTATTGTTCTCACTCCTCTTTTTCTTATGATTCTCAGCACCTTGGGTATGAGAGGAAGAGGAGGAAATATATAAACCGACTGGAACACCCACGGTGTCAATAGTGCGTCTACAGCTATCGCCTGAGGGTCTCTTGACCTGGCGCAATACCTCCTGTAGCTTTTTGTTGAGGCGGGATGCCATCATGTCCACCTGTGGCAATTCCCACCGACTTGCAATCTGCGCGAAGACTTCTTGATGAAGTCCCCACTCTCCCGGGTGGAGGTCGTGCCTGCTGAGGAAGTCTGCTTCCCAGTTGTCCACTCCCGGAATGAACACTGCTGACAGTGCGCTTACGTGATTCTCCGCCCAGCAAAGAATTCTGGTGGCTTCTACCATCGCCACCCTGCTCCTTGTGCCGCCTTGGCGGTTTACATGAGCCACTGCGGTGATGTTGTCTGACTGAATCAGCACCGATTGGTCGCGAAGCAGGGTCTCCGCTTGACTTAGGGCATTGTATATGGCCCTTAGTACCAGGATATTGATGTGGAGGCAAGTTTCCTGACTTGACCACAGACCTTGGAAATTTCTTCCCTGTGTGACTGCCCCCCACCCTCGGAGGCTTGCATCCGTGGTCACCAGGACCCAGTCCTGAATGCCAAATCTGCGGCCCTCGAGAAGGTGAGCACTCTGCAGCCACCACAGAAGAGACACCCTGGCCCTGGGGGATAGGGTGATCATCCGATGCATCTGTAGGTGTGATCCGGACCACTTGTCCAACAGATCCCATTGAAAGGTCCTTGCATGGAACCTGCCAAAGGGAATGGCCTCGTACGATGCCACCATCTTTCCCAGGACTCGCGTGCAGTGATGCACCGACACCTGTTTTGGTTTTAAGAGGTCTCTGACCAGTGTCATGAGTTCCTGAGCCTTCTCCGTCGGGAGAAAAATAAGAATTTACTCACCGGTAATTCTATTTCTCGTAGTCCGTAGTGGATGCTGGGAACTCCGTAAGGACCATGGGGAATAGACGGGCTCCGCAGGAGACTGGGCACTCTAAAGAAAAGATTAGGTACTATCTGGTGTGCACTGGCTCCTCCCTCTATGCCCCTCCTCCAGACCTCAGTTAGGGAAACTGTGCCCGGAAGAGCTGACATTACAAGGAAAGGATTTTTGGAATCCAGGGTAAGACTCATACCAGCCACACCAATCACACCGTACAACTTGTGATAACCTTACCCAGTTAACAGTATGAACAACAAATGAGCCTCACTCAACGGATGGCTCATAACAATAACCCTTATTCAAGCAATAACTATATACACGTATTGCAGAAAGTCCGCACTTGGGACGGGCGCCCAGCATCCACTACGGACTACGAGAAATAGAATTACCGGTGAGTAAATTCTTATTTTCTCTGACGTCCTAATGGATGCTGGGAACTCCGTAAGGACCATGGGGATTATACCAAAGCTCCCAAACGGGCGGGAGAGTGCGGATGACTCTGCAGCACCGAATGAACAAACACAAGGTCCTCCTCAGCCAGGGTATCAAACTTGTAGAACTTTGCAAAGGTGTTTGAACCCGACCAAGTAGCCGCTCGGCAAAGCTGTAAAGCCGAGACCCCTCGGGCAGCCGCCCAAGAAGAGCCCACCTTCCTTGTGGAATGGGCTTTTACTGATTTTGGATGCGGCAATCCAGCCGCAGAATGAGCCTGCTGAATCGTGCTACAGATCCAGCGAGCAATAGTTTGCTTTGAAGCAGGAGCACCCAGCTTGTTGGGTGCATGCAGGATAAACAGCGAGTCAGTCTTCCTGACTCCAGCCGTTCTGGAAACATATATTTTCAAAGCCCTGACTACGTCCAGCAACTTGGAGTCCTCCAAGTCCCTAGTAGCCGCAGGCACCACAATAGGTTGGTTCAAAGGAAACGATGACACCACCTTTGGGAGAAATTGGGGACGAGTCCTCAATTCTGCCCTGTCCATATGGAAGATCAGATATGGGCTTTTACATGACAAAGCCGCTAATTCCGACACACGCCTAGCCGATGCCAAGGCCAACAGCATGACCACTTTCCACGTGAGATACTTTAGTTCCACGGTCTTAAGTGGCTCAAACCAGTGGGATTTCAGGAAATCCAACACAACGTTAAGATCCCAGGGTGCCACTGGTGGCACAAAAGGGGGCTGAATATGCAGCACTCCCTTAACAAACGTCTGAACCTCAGGCAGTGAAGCCAGTTCTTTTTGAAAGAAAATGGATAGGGCCGAAATCTGGACCTTTATGGACCCCAATTTTAGGCCCATAGTCACCCCTGACTGTAGGAAGTGCAGGAATCGACCCAGCTGGAATTCCTCTGTAGGGGCCGTCCTGGCCTCACACCAAGCAACATATTTTCGCCATATACGGTGATAATGCTTTGCTGTCACGTCCTTCCTAGCCTTTATCAGCGTAGGAATAACTTCATCTGGAATGCCTTTTTCCGCTAGGATCCGGCGTTCAACCGCCATGCCGTCAAACGCAGCCGCGGTAAGTCTTGGAACAGACAGGGCCCTTGTTGCAGCAGGTCCTGTCTGAGAGGCAGAGGCCATGGGTCCTCTGTGCGCATTTCTTGCAGTTCCGGGTACCAAGTCCTTCTTGGCCAATCCGGAACAATGAGTATTGTTCTTATTCCTCTCTTTCTTACTATGCTCAGTACCTTGGGTATGAGAGGAAGAGGAGGAAACACATATACCGACTGGTACACCCACGGTGTCACTAGGGCGTCCACAGCTATCGCCTGAGGGTCCCTTGACCTGGCGCAATATCTTTTTAGCTTTTTGTTGAGGCGGGACGCCATCATGTCCACCGGTGGCAGTTCCCATCGCTTTGCAATCTGTGTGAAGACTTCTTGATGAAGTCCCCACTCTCCCGGGTGGAGGTAGTGTCTGCTGAGGAAGTCTGCTTCCCAGTTGTCCACTCCCGGAATGAACACTGCTGACATTGCTTGCACGTGATTCTCCGCCCACCGAAGAATCTTTGTGGCTTCTGCCATTGCCATCCTGCTTCTTGTGCCGCCCTGGCGGTTTACATGGGCGACCGCCGTGATGTTGTCTGACTGAATCAGCACTGGCCGGTTTCGAAGCAGGGGCTCTGCTTGACTCAGGGCGTTGTAAATGGCCCTTAGTTCCAGTATATTTATGTGTAGAGAAGTCTCCAGACTTGACCACAGCCCTTGGAAGTTTCTTCCCTGAGTGACTGCCCCCCATCCTCGGAGGCTTGCATCCGTGGTCACCAGGACCCAGTCCTGTATGCCGAACCTGCGGCCCTCGAGAAGGTGAGCACTCTGCAGCCACCACAGAAGAGACACCCTGGCCCTTGGGGACAGGGTGATCAGCCGATGCATCTGAAGATGCGATCCGGACCACTTGTCCAACAGATCCCACTGAAAGATCCTTGCATGGAACCTGCCGAAGGGAATGGCTTCGTATGAAGCCACCATCTTTCCCAGGACTCGCGTGCAGTGATGCACCGATACCTGTTTTGGTTTCAGGAGGTCCCTGACCAGAGATGCTAATTCCTGGGCCTTCTCCACCGAGAGAAACACCTTCTTCTGTTCTGTGTCCAGAATCATGCCCAGGAAAAGCAGACGCATCGTAGGAATCAGCTGCGACTTTGGAACATTCAGAATCCAGCCGTGCTGTTGCAACACTTCCTGAGAGAGTGCTACGCTGATCAACAACTGCTCTCTGGACCTCGCCTTTATGAGGAGATCGTACAAGTACGGGATAACTATAACTCCCTTCTTCCGAAGGAGTATCATCATTTCGGCCATTACCTTGGTAAATATCCTCGGTGCCGTGGACAGGCCAAACGGCAACGTCTGGAACTGGTAATGACAGTCCTGTACCACAAACCTGAGGTACTCCCGGTGAAGTGGGTAAATGGGGACATGCAAGTAAGCATCCTTGATGTCCAGCGACACCATAAAATCCCCCTCTTCCAGGCTTGCAATAACCGCTCTGAGCGATTCCATTTTGAACTTGAATTTCTTTATATAAGTGTTCAAGGATTTTAAATTCAGAATGGGTCTCACCGAACCGTCCGGTTTCGGTACCACAAACATTGTGGAATAGTAACCCCTTCCCTGTTGAAGGAGGGGGACCCTGATAATCACTTGCTGGAGGTACAGCTTGTGAATTGCCGCCAGTACTACCTCCCTTTCCATGGGGGAAGCTGGCAAAGCTGATTTGAGGTAACGGCGGGGGGGAGTCGCTTCGAATTCCAGCTTGTATCTCTGAGATACAATTTGTACAGCCCAGAGATCCACCTGTGAGCGAACCTACTGGTTGCTGAAGTTTCGGAGACGCGCCCCCACCGCACCTGGCTCCGCCTGTGGAGCCCCAACGTCATGTGGTGGACTTAGTGGAAGCAGGGGAGGACTTTTGTTCCTGGGAACTGGCTGCATGGTGCAGCTTCTTACCTCTACCCTGGCAAGAAAGGATGCGCCCCTGACCCTCTTGCATTTCTGAGAACGAAAGGACTGCATTTGATAATAAGGTGCTTTCTTAGGCTGTGAGGAAACCTGAGGCAAGAAAGTCGACTTTCCAGCTGTCGCTGTGGACACGAGGTCCGATAGACCATTTCCAAACAATTCCTCACCCTTATAAGGCAAAACCTCCATGTGTTTTTTAGAATCAGCATCTCCTGTCCATTGCCGAGTCCATAAGACCCTCCTGGCAGAAATGGACATAGCATTAATTCTAGATCCCAGCAGGCAAATGTCCCTTTGAGCATCCCGCATATATAAGACGACGTCTTTTATATGGCCCAGGGTTAGCAAAACAGTATCTCTGTCGAGGGAATCTATGTCGTCTAACAGAGTATCTGTCCACGCTGCTACCGCACTACACATCCAGGCTGAAGCAATAGCAGGTCTCAGTAGAGTACCAGAGTGTGTATACACAGACTTCAGGATAGCTTCCTGCTTTCTATCCGCAGGCTCCTTTAGGGCGGCCGTATCCTGAGACGGCAGGGCCACCTTTTTAGATAAGCGTGTCAGCGCCTTGTCCACCCTAGGGGATGTTTCCCAACGTAACCTATCCGTTGGCGGGAAAGGGTACGCCATCAGTAACCTCTTAGAAATCACTAATTTCTTATCAGGGGAACTCCACGCTTCTTCACACAATTCATTTAATTCATCAGATGGGGGAAAAGTCACTGGCTCCTTTTTCTCCCCAAACATATAAACCCTCTTGGTATTAACCGGGTTACTCTCAGAAATGTGTAATACATCTTTCATTGCAATAATCATGTATCAGATGGCCTTGGTCATTTTAGACTGTAAATGTGCCTCATCATCGTCGACACTTGAGTCGGACTCCGTGTCGACATCTGTGTCAACCATCTGAGATAGAGGGCGTTTATGAGCCCCTGACGATTTCTGAGTCGCCTGGGAAGGCGCGGGCTGAGACCCCGGCTGTCCCAAGGCTGCAGCGTCATCAAACCTTTTATGTAAGGAGCTTACATTGTCGTTTAAGACCTTCCACATATCCATCCAATCAGGTGTCGGCCCCGACGGGGGCGACACCACACTTATCTGCCCTTGCTCCGCCTCCACGTAACCCTCCTCATCAAACATGTCGACACAGCCGTACCGACACACCGCACACACACAGGGAATGCTCAGACTGAGGACAGGACCCCACAAAGTCCTTTGGGGAGACAGAGAGAGAGTATGCCAGCACACACCACAGCGCTATATAACACAGGGATTTTCACTTATAGTAAGTGATTACCCAATAGCTGCCTTATATGTTTTATTTGCGCCTAAATTTATGTGGCCCCCCTCTCTTTTTTACCATTCTTGTACCTGGATACTGCAGGGGAGAGCCTGGGGAGCTGCTTCCAGCGGAGCTGTGAAGAGAAAATGGCGCTGGTGTGCTGAGGAAGAAGGCCCCGCCCCCTCAGTGGCGGGCTTCTGTCCCGCTTTCTGTGTAAAAAAATGGCGGGGTTTTTTACATATATACAGTGCCAGACTGTATATATGTATTTTTCTTGCCAGAAGGTACTTCAATTGCTGCCCAGGGCGCCCCCCCCCCCAGCGCCCTGCACCCTACAGTGACCGGAGTGTGTAAGTGTGCTGGGAGCAATGGCGCACAGCTGCGGTGCTGTGCGCTACCGTAAATGAAGACAGGAGTCTTCTGCCGCCGATTTCGTCGTCTTCAAGCTTCTGTTCTTCTGGCTCTGCGAGGGGGGCGGCGGCGCGGCTCCGGGAACGGACGATCGAGGACAGGTGCCTGTGTTCGAACCCTCTGGAGCTAATGGTGTCCAGTAGCCTAAGAAGCACAAGCTAGCTGCAAGCAGGTAGGTTTGCTTCTCTCCCCTCAGTCCCACGTAGCAGTGAGTCTGTTGCCAGCAGATCTCACTGAAAATAAAAAACCTAATAAATACTTTCTTTACTAGTAAGCTCAGGGGAGCCCACTAGGAGCACCCAGCTCTGGCCGGGCACAGATTCTAACTGAGGTCTGGAGGAGGGGCATAGAGGGAGGAGCCAGTGCACACCAGATAGTACCTAATCTTTTCTTTAGAGTGCCCAGTCTCCTGCGGAGCCCGTCTATTTCCCATGGTCCTTACGGAGTTCCCAGCATCCACTAGGACGTCAGAGAAAACCTTCTTCTGGTCTGTGTCCAGAATCATGCCCAGGAAGGGCAGACGCGTCGTAGGAATCAGCTGCGACTTTGGAATATTTAGAATCCAGCCGTGCTGTTGTAACACTTCCCGAGAGCGTGCTACGCTGATCAGCAACTGCTCTCTGGACCTCGCCTTTATGAGGAGATCGTCCAAGTATGGGATAACTGTGACCCCCTGCTTTCGCAGGAGCACCATCATTTCCGCCATTACCTTGGTGAAAATTCTCGGTGCCGTGGAGAGACCAAACGGCAACGTCTGGAATTGGTAATGACAATCCTGTACCACAAATCTGAGGTACGCCTGATGAGGTGGATAAATGGGGAAATGAAGGTATGCATCCTTTATGTCCAGAGACACCATAAAATCCCCCCCTTCCAGGCTTGCGATGACCGCTCTGAGCGATTCCATCTTGAACTTGAACCTTTTCAGGTATATGTTCAGGGATTTTAAATTCAATATGGGTCTGACCGAAACGTCCGGTTTCGGAAGCACAAACATGGTCGAATAATAACCCTTTCCTTGTTGAAGGAGGGGAACCTTAACCACCACCTGCTGAAGATACAATTTGTGAATTGCAGCTAACACAATTTCCCTCTCTAAGGGGGAAGCTGGCAGGGCCGATTTGAGGGGGCATCTCTTCGAATTCCAGCTTGTATCCCTGAGACACAATCTCTATTACCCAGGGATCCACCTGGGAGTGAACCCACCTGTGGCTGAAATTTCGGAGACGCGCCCCCACCGGGCCTAGCTCCGCCTGTGGAGCCCCAGCGTCATGCGGTGGATTTAGTAGAAGCCGGGGAGGACTTCTGTTCCTGGGAACTAGCTGTGTTGTGCAGCTTCTTTCCTCTACCCCCGGCTCTGACAAGAAAGGACGCACCTCAGACTTTCTTGCCTTTTTGTGAACGAAAAGGACTGCATTTGGTAATACGGTGCTTTCTTAGGCTGTGAGGGAACATATGGCAAAAAATTTGACTTTCCAGCAGTAGCTGTGGCGACCAGGTCCGAGAGACCCTCCCCAAACAATTCCTCACCCTTGTAAGGTAAAACCTCCATGTGCCTTTTTGAGTCGGCATCGCCTGTCCATTGCCGAGTCCACAGGACCCTTCTGGCAGAAATCGACATTGCATTTATTCTAGAGCCCAGTAGGCTAATGTCTCTTTGAGCATCTCTCATATACAGGACAGCGTCTTATATATGCCCCAGGGTCATTAATATAGTATCCTTGTCTAAGGTATCCAGATCCTCAGATAAAGAATCCGTCCATGCTGCTACAGCACTACACACCCAGGCCGACGCAATCGCCGGCCTTAGTAAGGTACCTGAATGTGTATAAATGGACTTTAGGGTACCCTCTTGCTTTCTATCCGCAGCATCTTTTAGGGTGGCCGTATCCTGTGACGGCAGAGCTACCCTCTTGGATAAGCGTGTTAGAGCTTTGTCCACCCTAGGGGAGGATTCCCAGCGTAACCTGTCCGTTGGCGGGAAGGGATACGCCATAAGCATCCTCTTGGAAATCTGCAGTTTTTTATCTGGAGATTCCCAAGCCTTTTCACATAACTCATTTAGCTCATGTGAAGGGGGAAAGGTCACCTCCTGCCTTTTTTCCCCATACATATAAACCCTCTTGTCAGGGACTGGGGTTTCCTCTGTGATGTCTGAAGGCGTGCTCCCACAATCGGAGAACCGAGATGGGCTGGTAGCCCGTCATGCCACTGGCTTGTCGGTGACCTTAGCGTCCTGACGACTTGTGTTGGTTTGTTGGAAACCACGTCCTCGACCCCGTCTACCAGACGTGGCTGTTCCTCTGCCACGTCTGCGAAAGGACTGAGGTCTAAAGGATTTGAACGCAGGTCCAGAGTATCTCCGTCTTGGTACCGGTGGAGGCAATGGTAAGAAAACCGACTTTCCTCCCGTGGCCTCCGAAATCCATTTGTCCAATTCAGGACCAAACAACTTCCCGCCACCGTAAGGTAATGCCTCTATACCTCTTTTGACCTCTGCCTCCGCTTGCCAAGATCGCAGCCAGAGAGCTCGTCGTACTGTAACCAGTGACGATGAAATACGAGAAGTGAGCTGACAGACGTCAGTAGAAGCTGTACAGAGATACTCCGCAGCCTCACACATTTGATCAGCAAGAAGTATAAGGTGTTCGTCGTGTAGGGCAGACTTGAGTTCTGTTATCCATACCATTAGCGCCTTAGTGACCCAGATGCCAACCAAGCCAGGTCTCAGCAGCACTCCTGCTGTTATATACATGGACTTTAGCATAGTTTCTATTTTGCGGTCTGAAGCGTCTTTAAGCGTAGTAGCTGCTGGCACTGGTATGGTTAATTTCTTGGTAAGCTTCGACACTGACGAATCAACTATTGGTGGATTCTCCCATGTACATGTCACCGAGTCTGGAAACGGGTAACTAGACTTAAATCTGCGAGGTATAGAAAACCGTTTATCTGGATTCTGTCGTGTTTCTACTAACATCTTATTAAGAGACTCCGAAACAGGAAAACACATTGGAGTTCTCTGTCGTTTAGTAAATACGACTTGATCATTTGTCAGGGGCTCCTCAGTTTCTGTAAACTTCAGAGACTGACGCACTGCTCTGATGAGATTATCAATGCCTGAGCTGTTAAAAACCTCACTATCTGACTCCACTTCGCCCTCCTCACCCTCATCTTGTGCCGTGAGGTCTGGCATGGAATCGTCAGAATGCAACATAGCAGAAACTGGTAAATCATAAGACATATGAAATTTATCCCGTCTACCCAAAATGGATTTGGAACTTTCGCAAGGCTGAGACGCCTCCGGTAGGTATGGCGGTCTCACCCTAGACTCAGATCTTGCCGCTTCCCGCTCTTGTCGAGCGGCGGTCAATTCTGATTGCAACCCAGCCAGTACATTGGCTAGCATTTCCCATGGAGGGTCCGGGGATGAAACTGGCTTTAAAACCGGAGCAGAAATTGTATTCGTAACTGAATCCACAAAACATACTGTACATGTGGTAGATCCATCCGGTAACACACTGCTACAGACTTTACAGTGATGCTTTTTAATTTTTGCTGGTGCCTTACTCATTATGGCGACAGACAATACAATACACAAAAAACAGACACTTGGCCGACTCAGTAAAATAGTACTAAGGTGTCTCTATATATATATATATATATATATCTGGCCAAGTGCACTACACGTGGCCAGTACTATGAAATGTGATCCCAAATTCCCACTAACACCCCTGCGCCTCCGGTGGAGTAGAGATGTAGTACTGGAACGTTCTGGAATCACAACAGGAAGACACAGGAAGCATGGTTAAAATGGCCCCCATGCTTAAACTTATAGTCACAGTGCAGGTTATAAGCTTTTAAACTGATATATAACCCTGTATGAAAATCCTATGTAAATCATCCCTGCAGCCTAGCATACTGCTGTTGCTGCTGTTTGTCCCCCCTCGTGCCGCTGATTGTACCCCCTCATCTGCTTGCAGCCTGTAATGCCTCCCCCCCTGTATGCTCCGTTGCGGAGGCAGTATGCGGGGCGGGCAGCGTTAGTGTGTGCGGCCAGCGCGAGCCGGGTAGCGGGATGCGCTGGAAACAGACAGCGGGGAGCGCGGTCCTGAAGCGCTCTGAGCAGCGGCGGCGGCCGGGCGGGCTGTATAGGGATCCAAGCGGCCATGCGCCTAGCTAGTAAAGAAAACATTGTCCCCACACAGCGGGGCGGCAGCGTGAGCTGACCGCCCCGACCAACTTACCTAGACTTCTGTGGTGAGGCTCCGACGGGGCTTCTCTGTAAGCACCGGCCAGCCTTTCTGCAGGACGTCTGTCTGGCTGTGAGGGTGCTCATTTAGTGAGGACCGACACGACACAGCAGCTTGCACTATCCCTGACCCTGCCTTATGGAAGGGGGAAAGGGATGTGTATGAAAAAAGAAAAAATATTAACAAAAAAAATAAGAATTTACTCACCGGTAATTCTATTTCTCGTAGTCCGTAGTGGATGCTGGGGACTACGTAAGGACCATGGGGAATAGACGGCTCCGCAGGAGACTGGGCACACTAAAAGAAAGATTTGGTACTACCTGGTGTGCACTGGCTCCTCCCTCTATGCCCCTCCTCCAGACCGCAGTTAGGATACTGTCCCCGGACGAGCGTACACAATAAGGAAGGATTTTGAATCCCGGGTAAGACTCATACCAGCCACACCGTATAACTCGTGATATTTAACCCAGTTAACAGTATGAATAACACCTGAGCCTCTCAACAGATGGCTCAACAATAACCCTTTAGTTAGGCAATAACTATATACAAGTATTGCAGACAATCCGCACTTGGGATGGGCGCCCAGCATCCACTACGGGGTACCCTGGGGGAGTGGGGACCCCTTCAATCAAGGGGTCCCCCCCCCCAGCCACCCAAGGACCCCACGGAATTTTTTTAAAGAAAATAACCAATTTCCCACCCCTTCCCACTGATATACATGCACGGATCTCATGGATCCCTGCATGCCTATACAATCACGGATTAAAAAAGCAGGTCTGGTTTTTTTTAGCACTTTTTTACGAGTTGTAATTTTTCACGGCAGTGTTTTATTTATTTTTGCTTTGCACTTCTTAGTAAATGACCGAGATTCATACTTAAACAGCCGCGTTTTGACCGATGGTGTATTCATTCGTAATTATTTTCATGGACTACCCAAAAAATACGAATGCCCTCATCACTGCCGTGATTTGAGTTTAGTAAATTACCGAGATGACACTTTGATGAAAAAACGGCATCTCGGTCAAAATCGGGACCTTAGTAAATATACCCCTGAGTCTTTTATATGCTCTACGGTTAGCAATATAGTGTCCCTGTCTAGGGTGTCAATATTTTCTGACAGGGAATCTGACCACGCAGCGGCAGCACTGCACATCCATGCTGAAGCAATAGCTGGTCTCAGTATAACACCAGTGTGTGTATATATAGACTTTAGGATAGCCTCCTGCTTTCTATCAGCAGGTTCCTTTAGGGCGGCCGTATCCGGAGACGGTAGTGCCACCTTTTTAGACAAACGTGTGAGCGCTTTATCCACCCTAGGGGGAGTTTCCCAACGTGACCTATCCTCTGGCGGGAAAGGGAACGCCATTAGTAATTTTTTTTGAAATCATCAATTTCTTATCAGGGAAAGCCCACGCTTCTTCACACACATCATTTAATTCTTCAGATGGGGGAAAAACTATTGGTAGTTTTTTCTCCCCAAACATAATACCCTTTTTTGAGGTACCTGGGTTTATATCAGAAAGGTGTAAAACCTCTTTCATTGCCTCAATCATGCCACGAATGGCCCTAGTGGACATTAAATTTGACTCATCGTCGTCGACACTGGTATCAGTATCCGTGTCGACATCTGTGTCTGCCATCTGAGGTAGTGGGCGTTTTAGAGCCCCTGATGGCCTTTGAATTGTCTGGGCAGGCATGGGCTGAGAAGCCGGCTGTCCCGCATTTGGCATGTCGTCAAATTTTTTATGTAAGGAGTCGACACTTGCACGTAATTCCTTCCATAAGTCCATCCACTCAGGTATCTGCCCCGCAGGGGGTGACATCACATTTATAGGCATCTGCTCCGCCTCCACATAAGTCTCCTCATCAAACATGTCGACACAGCCGTACCGACACACACACAGGGAATGCTCTTAAAGGAGACAGGACCCCACAAAAGCCCTTTGGGGAGACAGAGATAGAGTATGCCAGCACACACCAGAGCGCTATATAATGCAGGGACTAACTGAATTATGTCCCCTATAGCTGCTATAATATTTACTGCGCCTCAAATCTGTGCCCCCCCTCTCTTTTTTACCCTTTTCTGTAGTGTAGACTGCAGGGGAGAGTCAGGGAGCTTCCTTCCAGCGGAACTGTGAGGGAATAATGGCGCCAGTGTGCTGAGGGAGATGGCTCCGCCCCTTTTTCGGCTGACTTTTCTCCCGCTTTTTTCTGTATTCTGGCAGGGGTAATTACCACATATATAGCCTCTGGGGCTATATATTGTGGTTATTTTGCCAGCCAAGGTGATATTATTGCTGCTCAGGGCGCCCCCCCCCAGCGCCCTGCACCCTCAGTGACCGGAGTGTGAAGTGTGTATGAGGAGCAATGGCGCACAGCTGCAGTGCTGTGCGCTACCTTGGTGAAGACTGAAGTCTTCTGCCGCCAATTTTCCGGACCATCTTCTTGCTTCTGGCTCTGTAAGGGGGACGGCGGCGCGGCTCCGGGAACGAACACCAAGGACGGGTCCTGCGGTCGATCCCTCTGGAGCTAATGGTGTCCAGTAGCCTAAGAAGCCCAAGCTAGCTGCAAGCAGGTAGGTTCGCTTCTTCTCCCATTAGTCCCTCGTTGCAGTGAGCCTGTTGCCAGCAGGTCTCACTGTAAAATAAAAAACCTAATATATACTTTCTTTCTAGGAGCTCAGGAGAGCCCCTAGTGTGCATCCAGCTCGGCCGGGCACAGAAATCTAACTGAGGTCTGGAGGAGGGGCATAGAGGGAGGAGCCAGTGCACACCAGGTAGTACCAAATCTTTCTTTTAGTGTGCCCAGTCTCCTGCGGAGCCGTCTATTCCCCATGGTCCTTACGGAGTCCCCAGCATCCACTAGGACGTCAGAGAAATAAAAATATTCAAAAGAATTGTGGACTAAGCCACAGAAGCCTGTTGCTACTTGAGCACAGAAAAAACACTGAGGTACTCTGGGATATGGAGGGGTGGAGTGTTCTAAATGTAAATATTCAGTGCCCTGTTCCTATGGAGGCCGTCCATATCCCAAGAGTACTCCAGTGACCCCTAGTGGATGAAAAAGAAATAATGGCGGGGGCTCATGCATATATACAGTGCCCAACTGTATATATGCTACTTTTTGCCAAGAGGTTCCTAATTGCTGCCCAGGGCGCCCCCTCCCCCCCCCCCTGCGCCTTGCACCCTACAGTGACCGGAGTATGTGGGTTTAGTGTGGGAGCAATGGCGCACAGCTGCAGTGCTGTGCGCTACCTCAGTTTGAAGACTGGAGTCTTCTGCCGCCGCTTTTGAAGTCTTCTTGCTTCTGTCACCGGCTTCTGTCTTCCGGCTCTGCGAGGGGGACGGCGGCGCGGCTCCGGGATCGGACGACAAAGAGTGAGATCCTGTGTACGATCCCTCTGGAGCTAATGGTGTCCAGTAGCCTAAGAAGCAGGACCTATCTTCAGTGAGTAGGGCTGCTTCTCTCCCCTCAGTCCCACACTGCAGAGAGTCTGTTGCCAGCAGATCTCTCTGAAAATAAAAAAACCTAACAAAATACTTTCTTATAGCAAGCTCAGGAGAGCTCACTAAGTAGCACCCAGCTCGTCCGGGCACAGATTCAAACTGAGGTCTGGAGGAGGGACATAGAGGGAGGAGCCAGAGCACACCAGTATCCAAATTCTTTCATAAAGTGCCCTGTCTCCTGCGGAGCCCGTCTATTCCCCATGGTCCTTACGGAGTCCCCAGCATCCACTAGGACGTTAGAGAAATAGGAAGTGGCATGCTAATGGCCCTGTCCTAGCAGAAAGGTGTGAATGACAATACCTTTTGATGTGTAAGTTCCTTAGAGAAAGATGTTACTCACGGGGGATCTCCGTATCCCATATGTAAAGTAGTTCTGGGCTTGGAACCTGTTTCATGTAGGTGATTTAATTGATATATGAATCCTGGATGGCAGATGCAGGAAGGAAGACTGTTTGTGTTGCAGCCTTTCCTGTTGTAACCCCAAACACTGGAATTGCATAGAGATGTGAATGAGACAGAAACATTTGTATTTTGAAGCTATGTGATAAATTTATCAATAGTGAATGTTAATCTGATACCAAACGTTGTCTGCGTGACAGGAAGGAGGATATTGTTTTATTGCACTTATCTCCTTTTGAAATGTAATTTATTTATTTGTATTTTCTAAGATATCCTGATTGGATAGAAAGGGCTCAGGGAGGACCTGACCCCCTGTTGTACTGTGTGGAAAATTGACATAAAAAGGAGGCCTGCGTGCCTCCAGAGTGTATTGTACCATCTTCATTCTGCTGGAACATCTTGCTGTATGCTGTTGCCCCTAGCAATAGGGAAGAGTCTTTTTTAAGACTATTATTGAGCAAATAAACATCATCTGCCTCATGAAGATTGCTTCATCTTGTGACCTACAGGGTCATGCCAAACATAGCCCCGTCCTCCGGCTGTCCAGGGAAGCCCCTAACGTCTCCAAGTTCCGCCCTCCGCCAGCTACCGGTAGAGGCCTAGCAAGGATTCGTCAACACCACACAGGTGTGGTAACGCAGTGTGTCGGCACATACAGAGCAGAACCGTGGTTCCAAACGCCACGGCAGGTTAGGAGTTTGGTGGTGGCAGCATAAACCCGCCCACAGCGCAGTGGGTGGAGTCAGTAACAGGCGGTTACTGACGGTAAGCGGGAATCCCCTATGTGGTCAGGTCCCGTGTGACCTAACCTTCCATTCTGTGCACAGATGGGACGCGAAAGCGGTGAGTGCTTTCGTACGGAACCGTCCTGTCACAGTATTGAAAACATGAAATCGAGTTTTACTTGTGAGTAGGGACCTTCCTCAGCACTAAACTGTATCCCCCACCTAATACCCAATGGCAAAGCACGGAGAGGCATGCCCTGTACATTCCCCAGAATCCCAGATTACCCCAATGCCCCTCAATGCACACTAGCAGTCCAGGTTCCATGCTTGAGCACAGGTGGTTTAATTAGTGCCTCACACATTTTAATTTAAGCATTTCTCAAGAATGGATATCCTTAAAAGCTGGAGGACAGCGGCTGAGAATTGCTGGTCTGCACAGTCATTGTTATTGGTTAGCAGTCTGCTGATTGGCTGACGCGCTGCTGATTGGCTGACGCGCTGCCGATTGGCTGACGCGCTGATGATTGGCTGACGCACTGCTGATTGGCTGACGCGCTGCTGTTTGGGTGACGGGCTGCTGATTGTCTGACGCGCTGCTGTTTGGGTGACGCGCTACTGTTTGGGTGACGCGCTGATGATTGGCTGACGCGCTGATGATTGGCTGACGTGCTGATGATTGGCTGACGCGCTGATGATTGGCTGACGCACTGCTGATTGGGTGACGCACTGCTGATTGGCACTAGAAGTGGATGTACCGACGTAAAATGACATGTTGTTTCTTACTTTCATGATATACTCAGTATTATGTACAAACTTCAAATGTGTGGTTTACAGTAGTCACTTTTAACACAAAACAGGACAAAACGTTTCCACAACATTTTTACTTGATATTGTTTTTGCCAAACACAGTAAATCAATAATATCTACTAGTATGATCATTATAAGGGTCAGACAATGCAAAGAAGCTGATAAATAGATTGAGGCAAAAAATAAAAGGTGCAAAGAGAAATAACACAGACTTCAAAATGGAATGAGCTGGATCTAGAAGAAGCCCACCACATGAGAGGGGATCCATAATCGATGTGGTAACCATCACATCAGCCGAGGTCCATTCCCTACCATGATCACACCAGAGAATACAGTCTTACTCTACACTGATCACAATAGTTGAAAGAACAAGATCCCACTGTAGAGTGAATGGCATATGGAACTAGATCCATACTCTACATGGAACCCCTGTGTGCAAGATCCATATGGGACTAGATCCATACTCTACATGGAACCCCTGTGTGCAAGATCCATATGGGACTAGATCCATACTCTACATGGAACCCCTGTGTGCAAGATCCATATGGGACTAGATCCATACTCTACGTCTCCCAACTTTTTCTCACAAAGTTTTCCTTAGGTTTTCCAAAGACACTTATTTTGATATTATTATTATTATTATTATTATTATTATTTTTACAGTAAACAGGTATTTTTAGTTAAAATGAACTGGTGTTGTGTATGACCCAGGTTGAGAAACCCGGCTCTATGGTAACAATGAGAGACAGGTCCGTAATCTATGATGAACAACACGTATGGCACTAGGCACCAGAGAAGACAATATGTATATACTGTATATTTATATAGGACTCTAAAAGAGAACAAACCCATATACTATATAGTGACCACCTCTGGATGACCTGCAGTGGGATTAGAACTCCAAGAGGCACATCTCCTACATATATTTTATCTTAGATAAGTACTGAGCTGAATTTTATGTATGTGGAATGTAAACTAAACAAAGAAACGTCTCGTTACTGGAATGGACCATTTCTCTGCATAACCCCTGCTTTTTAAACACAGAAAATAAACCACACAGCCTTCTATCAAGTACTTTAGTGTTATCCTTACCCTAGTGTAGGATGTCTAGTACAGTGTTCTAAGTCATGACTGATGAACTCAAGGTGGCCATTTTCTGGGCTGGACCATCAGTTATGGAGCTCAAAGTGAAGTCACTGAGGTAAAATGGAGGCAGCCATTTTGTTTGCTTAATGTTCATGAGAATGCAGCCTATCAATTTACTAGGAACCAGGTACATAATGAAGTCACATTCTCATGAAAATGGTCAAGATTTCAACAAATTGGCTTCTTCAAAACTACGACCTTGTTTGATAAACTTACAGGAATATTCACCCCATAGAACAACTACTGTGTGCAATGCATCTCGCATCCTGTGGGAGTAGAGTCAAGACACGGGTTACTAGGAACATAAAAGGCTGGGTTTATCCTGGTGTATTTTCCCATAACTCCCATATACTGGCTTATGACTGGTTTTCTAATAAGTTAAATAAATTAGGTTAGGGAGAGAATAACTTTAACGTAACTTTTTAAGCCACTTCTTAGAGAAACACTTGAGATGGAGGCAACAAAGCAATGCAGGAGCAGAGGAGATGAATTCTTGAGTCTCTAAAGTAATTAGGCAAGGTCTGAATAAGTGGAAAAATTTGATATAAAACACTTTGCATCTGTGTAAATACATTGGGTCCATGTGTGAAATATGGGTAGCTAGCTAACCTCTACAAGCCTAAATGAGATGCCACTTCTTGGAAAAGCTATAACATGATACCCAGGACACTGTATGACCATGGCTAATCAGCTAAGGGATGGACCTTTCTTTGGAGGAGCTCTAGGTACTGAACACAGCCTCTATAAAGCTTACGCTAGGACTTTTGCTAAAGGCACATGATTAGTATGCCCACCTTTACATGGTAAAGTGCTCGCTGGCAGTAGGACCTGAAGATGAACATGTCAATAGTAGATCTTTAGAACATGAAGTCTTGCTTTAGACACATGGAGTTCCCTTGCAGCATACTTTCCAAAGGACAATCTTAGCTTCGCCACTTGAATACTTAAAATCAAGATGGCTGTTTTCCTAATGAGTAAACAAATTAGTGGGAACAGGGTCCTATACCTTTGCCGTCTACAGAGAAAACTGCATGTCACAGGAGTATCCTGGTTTCTGGGTTCAACGTTCTGGAGTGTAGCACAAGTGACTTCTCTGAAGTTGGGCGTATGACCTCTATGACCAGCTGGCCATAGGACCAGCTTATGTCTGTGAGATAGCCTGTTATAAAGCTTTAAAGCCAAAGACCTCCAGATGACATGGAACCAACGAGCTATGGAACCTTTACAGCTAACTGGTTGTAGGAGCTCTTCATTACAATGTCATGCAACTTCAGCCACTGCCCAATTTCCACATAATATTAGCCAGTAGGTAATATGATTACTATGACATTATGTATAAATCAAAATGAAGCCCACAGACATTACGCCCATGGCCGTGTCCATCACTGTAAGACTCCTCTAGGCAGTAGTAGGTGAAAGAAATGCTAATACGTGTTGCTGCTCGGTGTGAGACAAGGAATGCCCGGGCAAGCTGTACTAACAATGTAAACTTTTTACCAACAAATATTTGGCTGTTTTCACAGCGGAGATACTTTGAGATCTGGGCCCCGCAACGCTCTAGGTTGAAACTCCACCACAGTGTTAGCCCAAGGCTTAAAAAGTTAATCTGGAGTCACGAGGAGCAAAGGGAGAATGGAAGCTATTTGTTCCCACAACCTACACAACCTCCATTCCGATCTTTACACTGATACAGGATTCTACACATGCTACACTTTCCTTCCAAAAAATCCTAGATGTTTTTCAGTTTCACCTAAACGTTAGCCCACCCCCCAAATCCGACACCCTGTTCACTGGTCTTCTTCTCCATAAACGTCATTCTGCTTCCGCTTCATGTTCTCGAAATCAAAGTCTGTTCCAGTCATTCTTTTGTAGATATCCTTTATGTCGTTGCATGTGGTCTCAAAGTGTGTGGTGGCATCGTAGGCGCGTGAGCAGAACACCTGAGACACAGAGAAGAAGAACATTTCCATAGCTGTCCATAAAGGTTTCTCATTTCACTATACCACTATACCAGAAGGATTGTAAGGGGGAGACTTAATTCTGTGCAATGGCCACCAAGCGCCTTCCGGAAATCCCAGGAAGAAGCGCTCATAGAGGTGCACAGGATATGAGTGATATCGGACTACTGTAATACACAACCATCACAGCGACAGATCCCAGATGTGCTAGCTAGAATGTAAATCCGGATTCTACTGCTGGTGATCGGAATCTGAGTCATCTGTGTCCGTGGATGCTGTCCCGTTCAGCCGTGACATACTACTTGGTATGGTAACGTGACAATCCGCCCCTGTATGCTGCAAATTCATGAGACTGCATGTAACAGCCTCTCCTGTCCAGTGCTCATACATAAACCGTGGTCATCATTAACACCAGGACTTGCACCAGATATGCACGTTTTTCATGACGTGTAATCCTAGGCGTGTCGGTGACGTTACTAGGCCGCAGTGAATGAGACAATATAACCTAGGCGTGTCGGTGACGTTACTAGGCCGCAGTGAATGAGACAATATAACCTAGGCGTGTCGGTGACGTTACTAGGCCGCAGTGAATGAGACAATATAACCTAGGCGTGTCGGTGACGTTACTAGGCCGCAGTGAATGAGACAATATAACCTAGGCGTGTCGGTGACGTTACTAGGCCGCAGTGAATGAAACAATATAACCTAGGCGTGTCGGTGACGTTACTAGGCCGCAGTGAATGAGGCAATATAACCTAGGCGTGTCGGTGACGTTACTAGGCCGCAGTGAATGAGGCAATATAACCTAGGCGTGTCGGTGACGTTACTAGGCCGCAGTGAATGAGACAATATAACCTAGGCGTGTCGGTGACGTTACTAGGCCGCAGTGAATGAGGCAATATAACCTAGGCGTGTCGGTGACGTTACTAGGCCGCAGTGCATGAGGCAATATAACCTAGGCGTGTCGTGACGTTACTAGGCCGCAGTGAATTAGACAATATAACCTAGGCGTGTCGGTGACGTTACTAGGCCGCAGTGAATGAAGCAATATAACCTAGGCGTGTCGGTGACGTTACTAGGCCGCAGTGAATGAGGCAATATAACCTAGGCGTGTCGTGACGTTACTAGGCCGCAGTGAATGAGACAATATAACCTAGGCGTGTCGGTGACGTTACTAGGCCGCAGTGAATGAGACAATATAACCTAGGCGTGTCGGTGACGTTACTAGGCCGCAGTGAATGAGACAATATAACCTAGGCGTGTCGGTGACGTTACTAGGCAGCAGTGAATGAGACAATATAACCTAGGCGTGTCGGTGACGTTACTAGGCCGCAGTGAATGAGACAATATAACCTAGGCGTGTCGGTGACGTTACTAGGCCGCAATGAACGAGACAATATAACCTAGGCGTGTCGGTGACGTTACTAGGCCGCAGTGAATGAGGCAATATAACCTAGGCGTGTCGGTGACGTTACTAGGCAGCAGTGAATGAGACAATATAACCTAGGCGTGTCGGTGACGTTACTAGGCCGCAGTGAATGAGACAATATAACCTAGGCGTGTCGGTGACGTTACTAGGCCGCAGTGAATGAGACAATATAACCTAGGCGTGTCGGTGACGTTACTAGGCAGCAGTGAATGAGACAATATAACCTAGGCGTGTCGGTGACGTTACTAGGCAGCAGTGAATGAGACAATATAACCTAGGCGTGTCGGTGACGTTACTAGGCCGCAGTGAATGAGACAATATAACCTAGGCGTGTCGGTGACGTTACTAGGCAGCAGTGAATGAGACAATATAACCTAGGCGTGTCGGTGACGTTACTAGGCCGCAGTGAATGAGACAATATAACCTAGGCGTGTCGGTGACGTTACTAGGCCGCAGTGAATGAGGCAATATAACCTAGGCGTGTCGGTGACGTTACTAGGCCGCAGTGAATGAGGCAATATAACCTAGGCGTGTCGGTGACGTTACTAGGCCGCAGTGAATGAGGCAATATAACCTAGGCGTGTCGGTGACGTTACTAGGCCGCAGTGAATGAGGCAATATAACCTAGGCGTGTCGGTGACGTTACTAGGCCGCAGTGAATGAGGCAATATAACCTAGGCGTGTCGGTGACGTT
The DNA here is from genome assembly GCF_028390025.1 of Pseudophryne corroboree. Taxonomy (NCBI): domain Eukaryota; kingdom Metazoa; phylum Chordata; class Amphibia; order Anura; family Myobatrachidae; genus Pseudophryne; species Pseudophryne corroboree. Next base: position 3,172,876 of record NC_086451.1, read on the forward strand.
ACTAGGCCGCAGTGAATGAGACAATATAACCTAGGCGTGTCGGTGACGTTACTAGGCCGCAGTGAATGAGACGATATAACCTAGGCGTGACGGTGACGTTACTAGGCCGCAGTGAATGAGACGATATAACCTAGGCGTGTCGGTGACGTTACTAGGCCGCAGTGAATGAGACAATATAACCTAGGCGTGACGGTGACGTTACTAGGCCGCAGTGAATGAGACGATATAACCTAGGCGTGTCGGTGACGTTACTAGGCCGCAGTGAATGAGACGATATAACCTAGGCGTGTCGGTGACGTTACTAGGCCGCAGTGAATGAGACGATATAACCTAGGCGTGTCGGTGACGTTACTAGGCCGCAGTGAATGAGACAATATAACCTAGGCGTGTCGGTGACGTTACTAGGCCGCAGTGAATGAGACAATATAACCTAGGCGTGTCGGTGACGTTACTAGGCCGCAGTGAATGAGACAATATAACCTAGGCGTGTCGGTGACGTTACTAGGCCGCAGTGAATGAGACAATATAACCTAGGCGTGTCGGTGACGTTACTAGGCCGCAGTGAATGAGACAATATAACCTAGGCGTGTCAGTGACGTTACTAGGCCGCAGTGAATGAGACGATATAACCTAGGCGTGTCGGTGACGTTACTAGGCCGCAGTGAATGAGACAATATAACCTAGGCGTGTCGTGACGTTACTAGGCCGCAGTGAATGAGACGATATAACCTAGGCGTGTCGGTGACGTTACTAGGCCGCAGTGAATGAGACGATATAACCTAGGCGTGTCGGTGACGTTACTAGGCCGCAGTGAATGAGGCAATATAACCTAGGCGTGTCGGTGACGTTACTAGGCCGCAGTGAATGAGGCAATATAACCTAGGCGTGTCGGTGACGTTACTAGGCCGCAGTGAATGAGGCAATATAACCTAGGCGTGTCGGTGACGTTACTAGGCCGCAGTGAATGAGACAATATAACCTAGGCGTGTCGGTGACGTTACTAGGCCGCAGTGAATGAGACAATATAACCTAGGCGTGTCGGTGACGTTACTAGGCCGCAGTGAATGAGACGATATAACCTAGGCGTGTCGGTGACGTTACTAGGCCGCAGTGAATGAGACGATATAACCTAGGCGTGTCAGTGACGTTACTAGGCCGCAGTGAATGAGACGATATAACCTAGGCGTGACGGTGACGTTACTAGGCCGCAGTGAATGAGACAATATAACCTAGGCGTGTCGGTGACGTTACTAGGCCGCAGTGAATGAGACAATATAACCTAGGCGTGTCGGTGACGTTACTAGGCCGCAGTGAATGAGACGATATAACCTAGGCGTGTCAGTGACGTTACTAGGCCGCAGTGAATGAGACGATATAACCTAGGCGTGTCGGTGACGTTACTAGGCCGCAGTGAATGAGACGATATAACCTAGGCGTGTCGGTGACGTTACTAGGCCGCAGTGAATGAGACGATATAACCTAGGCGTGACGGTGACGTTACTAGGCCGCAGTGAATGAGACGATATAACCTAGGCGTGTCGGTGACGTTACTAGGCCGCAGTGAATGAGACAATATAACCTAGGCGTGACGGTGACGTTACTAGGCCGCAGTGAATGAGACGATATAACCTAGGCGTGTCGGTGACATTACTAGGCCGCAGTGAATGAGACGATATAACCTAGGCGTGTCGGTGACGTTACTAGGCCGCAGTGAATGAGACGATATAACCTAGGCGTGTCGGTGACGTTACTAGGCCGCAGTGAATGAGACAATATAACCTAGGCGTGTCGGTGACGTTACTAGGCCGCAGTGAATGAGACAATATAACCTAGGCGTGTCGGTGACGTTACTAGGCCGCAGTGAATGAGACAATGTAACCTAGGCGTGTCGGTGACGTTACTAGGCCGCAGTGAATGAGACAATATAACCTAGGCGTGTCGGTGACGTTACTAGGCCGCAGTGAATGAGACGATATAACCTAGGCGTGTCGGTGACGTTACTAGGCCGCAGTGAATGAGACAATATAACCTAGGCGTGTCAGTGACGTTACTAGGCCGCAGTGAATGAGACGATATAACCTAGGCGTGTCGGTGACGTTACTAGGCCGCAGTGAATGAGACAATATAACCTAGGCGTGTCGTGACGTTACTAGGCCGCAGTGAATGAGACGATATAACCTAGGCGTGTCGGTGACGTTACTAGGCCGCAGTGAATGAGACGATATAACCTAGGCGTGTCGGTGACGTTACTAGGCCGCAGTGAATGAGACGATATAACCTAGGCGTGTCGGTGACGTTACTAGGCCGCAGTGAATGAGACGATATAACCTAGGCGTGTCGGTGACGTTACTAGGCCGCAGTAAATGAGACAATATAACCTAGGCGTGTCGGTGACGTTACTAGGCCGCAGTGAATGAGACAATATAACCTAGGCGTGTCGGTGACGTTACTAGGCCGCAGTGAATGAGACAATATAACCTAGGCGTGTCGTGACGTTACTAGGCCGCAGTGAATGAGACAATATAACCTAGGCGTGTCGGTGACGTTACTAGGCCGCAGTGAATGAGACGATATAACCTAGGCGTGTCGGTGACGTTACTAGGCCGCAGTGAATGAGACGATATAACCTAGGCGTGTAGGTGACGTTACTAGGCCGCAGTGAATGAGACAATATAACCTAGGCGTGTCGGTGACGTTACTAGGCCGCAGTGAATGAGACGATATAACCTAGGCGTGTCGGTGACGTTACTAGGCCGCAGTGAATGAGACAATATAACCTAGGCGTGTCGGTGACGTTACTAGGCCGCAGTGAATGAGACAATATAACCTAGGCGTGTCGGTGACGTTACTAGGCCGCAGTGAATGAGAAGATATAACCTAGGCGTGTCGGTGACGTTACTAGGCCGCAGTGAATGAGACAATATAACCTAGGCGTGTCGGTGACGTTACTAGGCCGCAGTGAATGAGGCGATATAACCTAGGCGTGTCGGTGACGTTACTAGGCCGCAGTGAATGAAACAATATAACCTAGGCGTGTCGGTGACGTTACTAGGCCGCAGTGAATGAGATAATATAACCTAGGCGTGTCGGTGACGTTACTAGGCCGCAGTGAATGAGATAATATAACCTAGGCGTGTCAGTGACGTTACTAGGCCGCAGTGAATAAGACAATATAACCTAGGCGTGTCGGTGACGTTACTAGGCCGCAGTGAATGAGACGATATAACCTAGGCGTGTCGGTGACGTTACTAGGCCGCAGTGAATGAGACGATATAACCTAGGCGTGTCGGTGACGTTACTAGGCCGCAGTGAATGAAACAATATAACCTAGGCGTGTCAGTGACGTTACTAGGCCGCAGTGAATGAGACAATATAACCTAGGCGTGTCGGTGACGTTACTAGGCCGCAGTGAATGAAACAATATAACCTAGGCGTGTCGGTGACGTTACTAGGCCGCAGTGAATGAGATAATATAACCTAGGCGTGTCGGTGACGTTACTAGGCTGCAGTGAATGAGACGATATAACCTAGGCGTGTCGGTGACGTTACTAGGCCGCAGTGAATGAAACAATATAACCTAGGCGTGTCGGTGACGTTACAAGGCCGCAGTGAATGAGATAATATAACCTAGGCGTGTCGGTGACGTTACTAGGCCGCAGTGAATGAGACAATATAACCTAGGCGTGTCAGTGACGTTACTAGGCCGCAGTGAATGAGATAATATAACCTAGGCGTGTCGGTGACGTTACTAGGCCGCAGTGAATGAGACAATATAACCTAGGCGTGTCGGTGACGTTACTAGGCCGCAGTGAATGAGATAATATAACCTAGGCGTGTCGGTGACGTTACTAGGCCGCAGTGAATGAGACAATATAACCTAGGCGTGTCGGTGACGTTACTAGGCCGCAGTGAATGAGATAATATAACCTAGGCGTGTCAGTGACGTTACTAGGCCGCAGTGAATGAGATAATATAACCTAGGCGTGTCGGTGACGTTACTAGGCCGCAGTGAATGAGATAATATAACCTAGGCGTGTCGGTGACGTTACTAGGCCGCAGTGAATGAGATAATATAACCTAGGCGTGTCGGTGACGTTACTAGGCCGCAGTGAATGAGACAATATAACCTAGGCGTGTCGGTGACGTTACTAGGCCGCAGTGAATGAGACAATATAACCTAGGCGTGTCAGTGACGTTACTAGGCCGAAGTGAATGAGACAATATAACCTAGGCGTGTCGGTGACGTTACTAGGCCGCAGTGAATGAGACAATATAACCTAGGCGTGTCAGTGACGTTACTAGGCCGCAGTGAATGAGACGATATAACCTAGGCGTGTCGGTGACGTTACTAGGCCGCAGTGAATGAGGCAATATAACCTAGGCGTGCCGGTGACGTTACTAGGCCGCAGTGAATAAGACGATATAACCTAGGCGTGTCGGTGACGTTACTAGGCCGCAGTGAATGAGACAATATAACCTAGGCGTGTCGGTGACGTTACTAGGCCGCAGTGAATGAGACGATATAACCTAGGCGTGTCGGTGACGTTACTAGGCCGCAGTGAATGAGGCAATATAACCTAGGCGTGTCGGTGACGTTACTAGGCCGCAGTGAATGAGACGATATAACCTAGGCGTGTCAGTGACGTTACTAGGCCGCAGTGAATGAAACAATATAACCTAGGCGTGTCGGTGACGTTACAAGGCCGCAGTGAATGAGATAATATAACCTAGGCGTGTCGGTGACGTTACTAGGCCGCAGTGAATGAGACAATATAACCTAGGCGTGTCAGTGACGTTACTAGGCCGCAGTGAATGAGATAATATAACCTAGGCGTGTCGGTGACGTTACTAGGCCGCAGTGAATGAGACAATATAACCTAGGCGTGTCGGTGACGTTACTAGGCCGCAGTGAATAAGACAATATAACCTAGGCGTGTCGGTGACGTTACTAGGCCACAGTGAATAAGACAATATAACCTAGGCGTGTCAGTGACGTTACTAGGCCACAGTGAATAAGACAATATAACCTAGGCGTGTCGGTGACGTTACTAGGCCGCAGTGAATAAGACAATATAACCTAGGCGTGTCAGTGACGTTACTAGGCCACAGTGAATAAGACAATATAACCTAGGCGTGTCGGTGACGTTACTAGGCCGCAGTGAATGAGACGATATAACCTAGGCGTGTCAGTGACGTTACTAGGCCGTAGTGAATGAGACGATATAACCTAGGCGTGTCGGTGACGTTACTAGGCCGCAGTGAATGAGACGATATAACCTAGGCGTGTCGGTGACGTTACTAGGCCGCAGTGAATGAGACGATATAACCTAGGCGTGTCAGTGACGTTACTAGGCCGCAGTGAATGAGACAATATAACCTAGGCGTGTCGGTGACGTTACTAGGCCGCAGTGAATGAGACGATATAACCTAGGCGTGTCGGTGACTTTACTAGGCCGCAGTGAATGAGACGATATAACCTAGGCGTGTCGGTGACGTTACTAGGCCGCAGTGAATGAGACAATATAACCTAGGCGTGTCGGTGACGTTACTAGGCCGCAGTGAATGAGACAATATAACCTAGGCGTGTCGGTGACGTTACTAGGCCGCAGTGAATGAGACAATATAACCTAGGCGTGTCGGTGACGTTACTAGGCCGCAGTGAATGAGACAATATAACCTAGGCGTGTCGGTGACGTTACTAGGCCGCAGTGAATGAGAAGATATAACCTAGGCGTGTCGGTGACGTTACTAGGCCGCAGTGAATGAGAAGATATAACCTAGGCGTGTCGGTGACGTTACTAGGCCGCAGTGAATGAGACGATATAACCTAGGCGTGTCGGTGACGTTACTAGGCCGCAGTGAATGAGACAATATAACCTAGGCGTGTCGGTGACGTTACTAGGCCGCAGTGAATGAGACGATATAACCTAGGCGTGTCGGTGACGTTACTAGGCCGCAGTGAATGAGACGATATAACCTAGGCGTGTCGGTGACGTTACTAGGCCGCAGTGAATGAGACGATATAACCTAGGCGTGTCGGTGACGTTACTAGGCCGCAGTGAATGAGACGATATAACCTAGGCGTGTCGGTGACGTTACTAGGCCGCAGTGAATGAGACAATATAACCTAGGCGTGTCGTGACGTTACTAGGCCGCAGTGAATGAGACAATATAACCTAGGCGTGTCGGTGACGTTACTAGGCCGCAGTGAATGAGACAATATAACCTAGGCGTGTCGGTGACGTTACTAGGCCGCAGTGAATGAGACGATATAACCTAGGCGTGTCGGTGACGTTACTAGGCCGCAGTGAATAAGACAATATAACCTAGGCGTGTCAGTGACGTTACTAGGCCGCAGTGAATGAGACAATATAACCTAGGCGTGTCGGTGACGTTACTAGGCCGCAGTGAATGAGACGATATAACCTAGGCGTGTCGGTGACGTTACTAGGCCGCAGTGAATGAGACGATATAACCTAGGCGTGTCGGTGACGTTACTAGGCTGCAGTGAATGAGACAATATAACTTAGGCGTGTCGGTGACGTTACTAGGCCGCAGTGAATGAGACGATATAACCTAGGCGTGTCAGTGACGTTACTAGGCCGCAGTGAATGAAACAATATAACCTAGGCGTGTCGGTGACGTTACAAGGCCGCAGTGAATGAGATAATATAACCTAGGCGTGTCGGTGACGTTACTAGGCCGCAGTGAATGAGACGATATAACCTAGGCGTGTCGGTGACGTTACTAGGCCGCAGTGAATGAGACGATATAACCTAGGCGTGTCGGTGACGTTACTAGGCCGCAGTGAATGAGACGATATAACCTAGGCGTGTCGGTGACGTTACTAGGCCGCAGTGAATGAGACGATATAACCTAGGCGTGTCGGTGACGTTACTAGGCTGCAGTGAATGAGACAATATAACTTAGGCGTGTCGGTGACGTTACTAGGCCGCAGTGAATGAGACGATATAACCTAGGCGTGTCGGTGACGTTACTAGGCCGCAGTGAATAAGACAATATAACCTAGGCGTGTCAGTGACGTTACTAGGCCGCAGTGAATGAGACAATATAACCTAGGCGTGTCGGTGACGTTACTAGGCCGCAGTGAATGAGACGATATAACCTAGGCGTGTCGGTGACGTTACTAGGCCGCAGTGAATGAGACGATATAACCTAGGCGTGTCGGTGACGTTACTAGGCTGCAGTGAATGAGACAATATAACTTAGGCGTGTCGGTGACGTTACTAGGCCGCAGTGAATGAGACGATATAACCTAGGCGTGTCAGTGACGTTACTAGGCCGCAGTGAATGAGACAATATAACCTAGGCGTGTCGGTGACGTTACAAGGCCGCAGTGAATGAGATAATATAACCTAGGCGTGTCGGTGACGTTACTAGGCCGCAGTGAATGAGACGATATAACCTAGGCGTGTCGGTGACGTTACTAGGCCGCAGTGAATGAGACAATATAACCTAGGCGTGTCGGTGACGTTACTAGGCCGCAGTGAATGAGACGATATAACCTAGGCGTGTCGGTGACGTTACTAGGCCGCAGAGAATGAGACGATATAACCTAGGCGTGTCGGTGACGTTACTAGGCTGCAGTGAATGAGACAATATAACTTAGGCGTGTCGGTGACGTTACTAGGCCGCAGTGAATGAGACGATATAACCTAGGCGTGTCGGTGACGTTACTAGGCCGCAGTGAATGAGACGATATAACCTAGGCGTGTCGGTGACGTTACTAGGCCGCAGTGAATGAGACAATATAACTTAGGCGTGTCGGTGACGTTACTAGGCCGCAGTGAATGAGACGATATAACCTAGGCGTGTCAGTGACGTTACTAGGCCGCAGTGAATGAAACAATATAACCTAGGCGTGTCGGTGACGTTACAAGGCCGCAGTGAATGAGATAATATAACCTAGGCGTGTCGGTGACGTTACTAGGCCGCAGTGAATGAGACGATATAACCTAGGCGTGTCGGTGACGTTACTAGGCCGCAGTGAATGAGACAATATAACCTAGGCGTGTCGGTGACGTTACTAGGCCGCAGTGAATGAGACAATATAACCTAGGCGTGTCGGTGACGTTACTAGGCCGCAGTGAATGAGACAATATAACCTAGGCGTGTCGGTGACGTTACTAGGCCGCAGTGAATGAGACGATATAACCTAGGCGTGTCGGTGACGTTACTAGGCCGCAGTGAATGAGACAATATAACCTAGGCGTGTCGGTGACGTTACTAGGCTGCAGTGAATGAGACGATATAACCTAGGCGTGTCGGTGACGTTACTAGGCCGCAGTGAATGAGACGATATAACCTAGGCGTGTCGGTGACGTTACTAGGCCGCAGTGAATGAGACGATATAACCTAGGCGTGTCGGTGACGTTACTAGGCCGCAGTGAATGAGACAATATAACCTAGGCGTGTCGGTGACGTTACTAGGCCGCAGTGAATGAGACAATATAACCTAGGCGTGTCGGTGACGTTACTAGGCCGCAGTGAATGAAATAATATAACCTAGGCGTGTCGGTGACGTTACTAGGCCGCAGTGAATGAGATAATATAACCTAGGCGTGTCGGTGACGTTACTAGGCCGCAGTGAATGAGACCATATAACCTAGGCGTGTCGGTGACGTTACTAGGCCGCAGTGAATGAGACCATATAACCTAGGCGTGTCGGTGACGTTACTAGGCCGCAGTGAATGAGACCATATAACCTAGGCGTGTCGGTGACGTTACTAGGCCGCAGTGAATGAGACGATATAACCTAGGCGTGTCGGTGACGTTACTAGGCCGCAGTGAATGAGGCAATATAACCTAGGCGTGTCGGTGACGTTACTAGGCCGCAGTGAATGAGACGATATAACCTAGGCGTGTCAGTGACGTTACTAGGCCGCAGTGAATGAAACAATATAACCTAGGCGTGTCGGTGACGTTACAAGGCCGCAGTGAATGAGATAATATAACCTAGGCGTGTCGGTGACGTTACTAGGCCGCAGTGAATGAGACAATATAACCTAGGCGTGTCAGTGACGTTACTAGGCCGCAGTGAATGAGATAATATAACCTAGGCGTGTCGGTGACGTTACTAGGCCGCAGTGAATGAGACAATATAACCTAGGCGTGTCGGTGACGTTACTAGGCCGCAGTGAATAAGACAATATAACCTAGGCGTGTCGGTGACGTTACTAGGCCACAGTGAATAAGACAATATAACCTAGGCGTGTCAGTGACGTTACTAGGCCACAGTGAATAAGACAATATAACCTAGGCGTGTCGGTGACGTTACTAGGCCGCAGTGAATAAGACAATATAACCTAGGCGTGTCAGTGACGTTACTAGGCCACAGTGAATAAGACAATATAACCTAGGCGTGTCGGTGACGTTACTAGGCCGCAGTGAATGAGACGATATAACCTAGGCGTGTCAGTGACGTTACTAGGCCGTAGTGAATGAGACGATATAACCTAGGCGTGTCGGTGACGTTACTAGGCCGCAGTGAATGAGACGATATAACCTAGGCGTGTCGGTGACGTTACTAGGCCGCAGTGAATGAGACGATATAACCTAGGCGTGTCAGTGACGTTACTAGGCCGCAGTGAATGAGACAATATAACCTAGGCGTGTCGGTGACGTTACTAGGCCGCAGTGAATGAGACGATATAACCTAGGCGTGTCGGTGACTTTACTAGGCCGCAGTGAATGAGACGATATAACCTAGGCGTGTCGGTGACGTTACTAGGCCGCAGTGAATGAGACAATATAACCTAGGCGTGTCGGTGACGTTACTAGGCCGCAGTGAATGAGACAATATAACCTAGGCGTGTCGGTGACGTTACTAGGCCGCAGTGAATGAGACAATATAACCTAGGCGTGTCGGTGACGTTACTAGGCCGCAGTGAATGAGACAATATAACCTAGGCGTGTCGGTGACGTTACTAGGCCGCAGTGAATGAGAAGATATAACCTAGGCGTGTCGGTGACGTTACTAGGCCGCAGTGAATGAGAAGATATAACCTAGGCGTGTCGGTGACGTTACTAGGCCGCAGTGAATGAGACGATATAACCTAGGCGTGTCGGTGACGTTACTAGGCCGCAGTGAATGAGACAATATAACCTAGGCGTGTCGGTGACGTTACTAGGCCGCAGTGAATGAGACGATATAACCTAGGCGTGTCGGTGACGTTACTAGGCCGCAGTGAATGAGACGATATAACCTAGGCGTGTCGGTGACGTTACTAGGCCGCAGTGAATGAGACGATATAACCTAGGCGTGTCGGTGACGTTACTAGGCCGCAGTGAATGAGACGATATAACCTAGGCGTGTCGGTGACGTTACTAGGCCGCAGTGAATGAGACAATATAACCTAGGCGTGTCGTGACGTTACTAGGCCGCAGTGAATGAGACAATATAACCTAGGCGTGTCGGTGACGTTACTAGGCCGCAGTGAATGAGACAATATAACCTAGGCGTGTCGGTGACGTTACTAGGCCGCAGTGAATGAGACGATATAACCTAGGCGTGTCGGTGACGTTACTAGGCCGCAGTGAATAAGACAATATAACCTAGGCGTGTCAGTGACGTTACTAGGCCGCAGTGAATGAGACAATATAACCTAGGCGTGTCGGTGACGTTACTAGGCCGCAGTGAATGAGACGATATAACCTAGGCGTGTCGGTGACGTTACTAGGCCGCAGTGAATGAGACGATATAACCTAGGCGTGTCGGTGACGTTACTAGGCTGCAGTGAATGAGACAATATAACTTAGGCGTGTCGGTGACGTTACTAGGCCGCAGTGAATGAGACGATATAACCTAGGCGTGTCAGTGACGTTACTAGGCCGCAGTGAATGAAACAATATAACCTAGGCGTGTCGGTGACGTTACAAGGCCGCAGTGAATGAGATAATATAACCTAGGCGTGTCGGTGACGTTACTAGGCCGCAGTGAATGAGACGATATAACCTAGGCGTGTCGGTGACGTTACTAGGCCGCAGTGAATGAGACGATATAACCTAGGCGTGTCGGTGACGTTACTAGGCCGCAGTGAATGAGACGATATAACCTAGGCGTGTCGGTGACGTTACTAGGCCGCAGTGAATGAGACGATATAACCTAGGCGTGTCGGTGACGTTACTAGGCTGCAGTGAATGAGACAATATAACTTAGGCGTGTCGGTGACGTTACTAGGCCGCAGTGAATGAGACGATATAACCTAGGCGTGTCGGTGACGTTACTAGGCCGCAGTGAATAAGACAATATAACCTAGGCGTGTCAGTGACGTTACTAGGCCGCAGTGAATGAGACAATATAACCTAGGCGTGTCGGTGACGTTACTAGGCCGCAGTGAATGAGACGATATAACCTAGGCGTGTCGGTGACGTTACTAGGCCGCAGTGAATGAGACGATATAACCTAGGCGTGTCGGTGACGTTACTAGGCTGCAGTGAATGAGACAATATAACTTAGGCGTGTCGGTGACGTTACTAGGCCGCAGTGAATGAGACGATATAACCTAGGCGTGTCAGTGACGTTACTAGGCCGCAGTGAATGAGACAATATAACCTAGGCGTGTCGGTGACGTTACAAGGCCGCAGTGAATGAGATAATATAACCTAGGCGTGTCGGTGACGTTACTAGGCCGCAGTGAATGAGACGATATAACCTAGGCGTGTCGGTGACGTTACTAGGCCGCAGTGAATGAGACAATATAACCTAGGCGTGTCGGTGACGTTACTAGGCCGCAGTGAATGAGACGATATAACCTAGGCGTGTCGGTGACGTTACTAGGCCGCAGAGAATGAGACGATATAACCTAGGCGTGTCGGTGACGTTACTAGGCTGCAGTGAATGAGACAATATAACTTAGGCGTGTCGGTGACGTTACTAGGCCGCAGTGAATGAGACGATATAACCTAGGCGTGTCGGTGACGTTACTAGGCCGCAGTGAATGAGACGATATAACCTAGGCGTGTCGGTGACGTTACTAGGCCGCAGTGAATGAGACAATATAACTTAGGCGTGTCGGTGACGTTACTAGGCCGCAGTGAATGAGACGATATAACCTAGGCGTGTCAGTGACGTTACTAGGCCGCAGTGAATGAAACAATATAACCTAGGCGTGTCGGTGACGTTACAAGGCCGCAGTGAATGAGATAATATAACCTAGGCGTGTCGGTGACGTTACTAGGCCGCAGTGAATGAGACGATATAACCTAGGCGTGTCGGTGACGTTACTAGGCCGCAGTGAATGAGACAATATAACCTAGGCGTGTCGGTGACGTTACTAGGCCGCAGTGAATGAGACAATATAACCTAGGCGTGTCGGTGACGTTACTAGGCCGCAGTGAATGAGACAATATAACCTAGGCGTGTCGGTGACGTTACTAGGCCGCAGTGAATGAGACGATATAACCTAGGCGTGTCGGTGACGTTACTAGGCCGCAGTGAATGAGACAATATAACCTAGGCGTGTCGGTGACGTTACTAGGCTGCAGTGAATGAGACGATATAACCTAGGCGTGTCGGTGACGTTACTAGGCCGCAGTGAATGAGACGATATAACCTAGGCGTGTCGGTGACGTTACTAGGCCGCAGTGAATGAGACGATATAACCTAGGCGTGTCGGTGACGTTACTAGGCCGCAGTGAATGAGACAATATAACCTAGGCGTGTCGGTGACGTTACTAGGCCGCAGTGAATGAGACAATATAACCTAGGCGTGTCGGTGACGTTACTAGGCCGCAGTGAATGAAATAATATAACCTAGGCGTGTCGGTGACGTTACTAGGCCGCAGTGAATGAGATAATATAACCTAGGCGTGTCGGTGACGTTACTAGGCCGCAGTGAATGAGACCATATAACCTAGGCGTGTCGGTGACGTTACTAGGCCGCAGTGAATGAGACCATATAACCTAGGCGTGTCGGTGACGTTACTAGGCCGCAGTGAATGAGACCATATAACCTAGGCGTGTCGGTGACGTTACTAGGCCGCAGTGAATGAGACGATATAACTTGGGCGCAGTCTGCTAATAACCACGAGGCTCAGAATCAGGCCTGCGAGGTTCCAGTGAACTCCATAGATAATAATTTCCTTTACTCATCTCTCTAGATCATATATCTTACGGCCTCTCAGTACCTGGCTTTCCGTGCCGTCTTCCGTGGCTTCGTACAGGTCGCTGATTGCGACAAATCTGTAAAGAGAAAATGGTCACCATTGTTAAATCTCTAACCAGAGAAGATAGTACTTTTATACTCACACTATACCTGCATGCTGACACAATAACCATTTACTTGGTAAGCAATGGAACACTACTGCAAAAATGTAACATGGCCAGAGACCAAGCCCACAAGGTTAAAACGGCGGTCACGGCACTGAGGCGCCGGCGCAGTTCTGACTCGAACGCACCGCTGCAATAAACTGCAGCGTGCGATGGGGTCAGAATGACCCCCTTAGTGGAGGAAGTGATGGTAATTATCCTGATCTAGGAGAAGGGCCCATTCATCATTAATCGCATATTCAGTGTCATCCGGGTGTAATATCAGCGCAAAAGGCAATCACATCAGCGGGACGTATCATCGGGCACCTGCAGGGACAGAAGCGCTGAAAGCCGGTCCTGCGATATACTCAGCGAGCTGCCGGTGCTCCTGCCCAGTTACAGTGGGCTACTGACATCTTCAAATTGACATCGCTGTGGGACCAGTCTCTGGTATATAGGTAAACCTGGCAGCATTGTATCCCCCACAGAAACCTGGGGGGCTGCCGGCAGCAACGGAGAGCGTGCACTAGGCATCGGAGATATTTGCTGCGGTCCCACCTACATACATACAGGCGATACTTAATAATATATTTTCACGGATTAAGCTGCTAAATGGGCCCTAAGACTGTGCTTAGCCAAACTGGTGTGGGTCACATATATATGACAGGAGAGGAAATGTAAGATGTATTTATATTGATCGGTATACTAGTCATAGAGGTTGAGGGCAGGGCTATATATATATATATATATATATATATATATAAAATAAGATTTTAATCCAACCGGTAATTATTTTTCTCCTAGTCCGTAGAGGATGCTGGGGACTCCATAAGGACCATGGGGTATAGACGGGCTCCGCAGGAGACATGGGCACTCAAGACTTTAGGATAGAATGGGTGTGCACTGGCTCCACCCTCTATGCCCCTCCTCCAGACCTCAGTTAGAGAAACTGTGCCCAGAGGAGACGGACAGTACGAGGAAAGGATTTTTGTTAATCTAAGGGCAAGATTCATACCAGCCCACACCATCCACACCGTATAACATGGAACATACGCCACCAGTTAACAGGATGAACAAAACAGTATCAGCCAACGACTGATCTTAACTGTAACATAACCCTTATGTAAGCAACAACTATATACAAGTCTTGCAGAAATATGTCCGCACTGGGACGGACGCCCAGCATCCTCTACGGACTAGGAGAAAAAGATTTACCGGTAGGTTTAAAATCTTATTTTCTCTTACGTCCTAGAGGATGCTGGGGACTCCGTAAGTACCATGGGGATTATACCAAAGCTCCAAACCGGGCGGGAGAGTGCGGATGACGCCCCAGCACCGATTGAGCAAACATGAGGTCCTCATCAGCCAGGGTATCAAACTTGTAGAATTTTGCAAAAGTGTTTGAACCCGACCAAGTAGTCGCTCGGCAAAGCTGTAAAGCCGAGACGCCTCGGGCAGCCGCCCAAGAAGAGCCAACTTTCCTCGTGGAATGGGCCTTTACCTAATTTGGTACCGGCAATCCAGCCGTAGAATGAGCCTGCTGAATCGTGTTACAGATCCAGCGTGCAATAGTCTGCTTAGAAGCAGGAGCGCCAACCTTGTTGGCCGCATACAGGACAAACAGTGTCTCTGTTTTCCTAACCCGAGCCGTTCTGGCTACGTAAATTTGTAAGGCCCAGACTACATCAAGGGATTTGGAATCCTCCAAGTCTCCCGTAGCCACAGGCACCACAATAGGTTGGTTCATATGAAACGATGACACCACCTTAGGTAAAAATTGAGGACGAGTCCTCAACTCTGCTCTATCCACATGGAAAATGAGATAGGGGCTCTTATGAGACAAGGCCGCCAATTCGGACACCCGCCTTGCAGATGCCAAGGCCAACAACATGACCACCTTCCAAGTGAGAAACTTTAATTCAACCGTTTGAAGAGGCTCAAACCAGTGAGATTTTTGGAACTGTAACACCACGTTAAGGTCCCATGGTGCCACTGGGGGCACAAAAGGGGGCTGGATGTGCAGCACTCCCTTTACAAAAGTCTGGACTTCTGGGAGAGAAGCCAATTCGTTCTGAAAGAATATAGATAGGGCCGAAATCTGTACCTTAATGGAGCCTAACTTTAGGCCCATATCCACTCCTGTCAGTAGAAAGTGGAGAAAACGGCCCAAATGGAAATCTTCCGTAGGAGCATTCTTGGCTGCACACCAAGAAACTTACTTCCTCCAGATACGGTGATAATGTTTCGCCGTCACCTCCTTCCTAGCCTTTATCAGAGTAGGGATGACTTCTTCCGGAATACCCTTCCCAGCTAGGATTCGGTGTTCAACCGCCATGCCGTCAAACGTAACCGTGGTAAGTCTTGGAACATGCAGGGCCCCTGCTGTAACAGGTCCTCCCTGAGAGGAAGAGGCCATGGATCTTCTGTGAGCAGTTCCTGAAGATCTGAATACCAGGCCCTTCGAGGCCAATCTGGAACAATGAGTATTGTCTGCACTCTTTTTGTCTTATGTTTCTCAATATTTTTGAGATGAGAGGAAGAGGAGGAAACACATAGACCGACTGAAACACCCATGGTGTCACCAGGGCGTCCACCGCTACTGCCTGAGGGTCCCTTGACCTGGCACAATACCTCCGAAGCTTCTTGTTGTGGCGTGACGCCATCATGTCTATTTGAGGAAGTCCCCAAAGACTTGTTATTTCTGCAAAAACTTCTTGATGAAGTCCCCACCTCCTGGATGGAGATCGTGTCTGCTGAGGAAGTCTGCTTCCCAGTTGTCCACTCCCTGAATGAATACTGCTGAGAGAACGCTTACGTGATTTTCTGCCCAGCGCAAAATCCTGGTTGCTTCCGCCATTGCCACTCTGCTCCTTGTCCCGCCTTGGCGGTTTACATGAGCCACGGCTGTGACGTTGTCTGATTGAATCAGAACCGGTAGGTCGCGAAGAATATTCTCCGCTTGTCGTAGGCCGTTGTATATGGCCCTTAATTTTAGTATGTTGATGTGTAGACAAGCCTCCTGGCTTGACCACAGTCCCTGAAAATTCCTTCCTTGTGTGACTGCTCCTCATCCTCGGAGGCTCGCGTCCGTGGCCACCAGAACCCAGTCCTGAATGCCGAACTTGCGACCCTCTAGAAGGTGAGCACTCTGCAGCCACCACAGGAAAGAACCCTGGCCTTGGGGGACAGGGTTATTTTCTGATGAATTTGAAGGTGGTACCCGGACCACTTGTCCAGAAGGTCCCACTTAAAAGTCCTCGCATGAAACCTGCCGAAGGGGATGGCCTCGTAGGTCGCCACCATTTTCCCCAGTACTCGAGTGCATTGATGGACTGACACTTTTTGGTTTTAGCAGGTCTCTGACCATGTTCTGGAGTTCCTGGGCTTTTTCCATTGGGAGAAAAACCCTCTTCTGTTCCGTGTCCAGAATCATGCCTAAGAAAGATAGTCGAGTCGTTGGAATCAACTGTGACTTTGGTAGATTTAGAATCCAACCATGCTGCTGCAGCACTCTCAGGGAGAGCGACACGCTCTTCTGCAACTGTTCCTTTGATCTCGCTTTTATCAGGAGATCGTCCAAGTATGGGATAATTGTGACTCCTTGTCTGCGCAGGAGCACCATCATTTCCGCCATTACTTTGGTGAATATCTGAAACTGGTAATGACAGTTCTGTACAGCGAATCTCAGATATGCCTGATGAGGAGGATATATGGGTACGTGACACCATAAAATCCCCCCCTTCCAGGCTGGAGATCACTGCCCTGAGCGATTCCATCTTGAACTTGAACCTTCTTAAGTACAAGTTCAGGGATTTTAAATTTAGAATGGGTCTGACCGAGCCATCCGGTTTCGGGACCACAAATAAGGTTGAATAGTACCCTTTTCCCTGATGTATTAGTGGAACCTTGATAATCACTTGCTGTTGACACAGCATTTGAATTGCAGCTAAAACTATCTCCCTCTCTGGGGGAGAAGCTGGTAAAGCCGAATTGAAGAATCGGCGAGGAGGTACGTCTTCGAATTCCAGCTTGTAGCCTTGGGATACTATTTCCATCGCCCAAGAATCCACGTCCGACTGACCCCAGACGTGGCTGAAGAGCCGAAGACGTGCCCCCACCGGTGCGGACTCCCTCAGTGGAGCCCCAGCATCATGCGGTGGATTTAGTAGAAGCCGGGGAGGACTTCTGCTCCTGGGAACTAGCCGTAGCAGGCATTCTTTTCCCTCTACCCTTACCTCTAGCGAGGAAGGAAGAGCCCCGGCCCCTTCTGGACTTATGCGACCGAAAAGACTGCATCTGATACTGCGGTGTTTTCTTTTGCTGTGGGGGAACATAAGGCAAAAAAGTAGATTTACCCGCGGTAGCTGTGGATACCAGGTCCGCGAGACCTTCCCCAAATAAATCCTCACCCATGTAAGGTAAAACTTCCATATGCCTCTTTGAGTTGGCATCACCCGTCCATTGGCGGGTCCACAGTGCTCGCCTAGCCGAGATCGCCATGGCGTTGGCCCTTGAACCTAGTATCTCGACGTCTCTCTGAGCGTCTCTCATATATAAGACTGCGTCTTTAATGTGACCTAAGGTCAATAAAATGGTATCCCTATCAAGGGTATCAATGTCAGCTGACAAGGTATCTGTCCAAGCTGCTACCGCGCTACAGACCCAAGCCGATGCTATTGCCGGTCTGAGCAAAGCACCCGTATGTGTATTAGCGACTGTAGCGCCACCTTCTTGGATAAGCTCGTTAAAGCCTTGTCCACCCTGGGCGAGGATTCCCACCGTACCCTGTCCTGTGCAGGGAAAGGACACGCCATAAGAGTTTCCCAAGCCTTTTCAAATAACGCGTTCAGCTCATGAGATGGGGGAAAGGTTACCTCAGGTTTCTTTTCCTTAAACATGTGCACCCTCGTGTCAGGGACAGAGGGGTCATCTGTGATATGCAAAACATATTTTATTGCAATGATCATACAATGAATACTTTTGGCCACCCTTGGGTGTAACCTTGCCTTACCGTAGTCGACACTGGAGTCAGAATCCGTGTCGGTATCAGTGTCTGCTACTTGGGACAGGGGACGTTTTTGAGACCCTGAAGGGCCCTGTGACACCGTCAAAGCCATGGATTGACTCCCAGCTTTTTCCATGGACTCTGCTTTGTCCATTCTCTGATGTAATAAAGCCACATTTGCATTTAAAACATTCCACATGTCCAACCAATCAGGTGTCGGCGTTGCCGACGGAGACACCACAATCATCTGCTCCACCTCCTCCTTAGATGAGCCTTCCGCTTCAGACATGCCGACACACACGTACCGACACCCCCACACACTCGGGGATATATCTATATGGAGACAGACCCCCAATAAGGCCCTTTGGAGAGACAGAGAGAGAGTGTGCCAGCACACACCCAGCGCCCCCGGACACTGGAATAAATCCCAGTAGTACAGCGCTTTTATAGTTATATATATATATATATATATATATATGTAAATACACTTCACTGCGCCAATTACATGTGCCCCCCCCCCCCCCTTTTTTTTGCCCTCTGTAACCGTGTTCAGCAGGGGAGAGTCCGGGGAGCCAGCTTCTGCAGTGTGCTGTGGAGAAAATGGCACTGGTTAGTGCTGGAAGGATCAAGCCCCGCTCCCTCACCGGCGGGCTTCGGTCCCGCTCAAATTATTTATACTGCCGGGGGTTTATTAATATACTGCCTCCGCAGTATCTAATGTATATGCCAGTGTCCCTAGAGGTTAATAATGCTGCCCAGGGCGCCCCCCCTGCGCCCTGCACCCATACAGTGCCTGTTGTGTGTGTAGTGTGTGGGAGCAATGGCGCGCAGCGTTACCTCAGAGAAGAGCTGAAGTCTTCTGCCGCCTTTGAAGTCTTCTTTCTTCTCATACTCACCCGGCTTCTATCTTCCGGCTCTGTGAGGAGGACGGCGGAGCAGCTCCGGAACGAACGGCGAGGGTGAAACCTGCGTTCCGACCCTCTGGAGCTAATGGTGTCCAGTAGCCTAAGAAGCAGAGCCTATCATTTAAGTAGGTCTGCTTCTCTCTCCTCAGTCCCACGATGCAAGGAGCCTGTTGCCAGCACTGCTCCCTGATAATAAAAAACCTAACAAAGTCTTTATCAGAGAAACTCAGGAGAGCTCCCTGTAATGCACCCAGTCTCCTCTGGGCACAAGATCTAACAGAGGTCTGGAGGAGGGGCATAGAGGGAGGAGCCAGTGCACACCCATCTAAAGTTTTTTATAGTGCCCATATCTCCTGTGGAGCCCGTCTATACCCCATGGTCCTTACAGAGTCCCCAGCATCCTCTAGGACGTAAGAGAAATATATATATATATATATATATATATATATATATATATATATATAAATACCCTTTTGTGGCTGGCACTCGAAAAACCTCCAAGAGTTAACTGGCTCTGGTGCCCTCCAATGAGGTTTGAACCTCCATGTATATATCAGATATAAAAGGCGGCACTCAGAGACTTGACTTGTGCAAAACAAACTTTTAGTGCAAAAACTGCAGGTTACAGCATCAACGTTTCGGGCACGTAGCCCCTTCATCAGGATAACCCCCAAAGTGCACAGTTACCAACATATATAGGTGCACTCACCCCTGTAGTCTCCCCCATGCTGGTTACCGCTGCTCACACGTCCCGGGCCCGGCTCCGTCCCCCTGGGCTGTCTACTTCCCCCGGAAGTGACGTCACGGGTCCCGGCTGTGTTGCCACGGTAACCCTGTGCAACAGACAAAACCTGTCATGGAGCTGGACTGCCTGGTATCACATCAGTGTGCCTGAATGAGAGCCAATAAAGTCTTACTCATTTCAATATTCTGATTACTCACAAAAGTGCCTAGTACATATTTACACATTACTCGGTGGATAAATAATATAAAGTATAAATGTGCTTATATCTCTCCACACCGCAGTGTTGTTATCAAACAGTCAATTAAAATATAAAATAATCTCAAAATGCTACGTTGCTGTAAAAATGGTCTGTGACCCTAAAAACACTGCACACATCAAAAATATATGTTAAAAAATACACCACACCTCGTGTGCTAATACTGCACACAACTGTAAAACTAATCTCTACATTGGTGACATTATCCCAACCAATATCCCATTTATCCATATATAAACAACCAATTTCTTATAATACAGTGGAGGGAAACATGTGGTCCAAAGATCCCTGTGGATAAGTTGTGGGTCCCCATAGCCTAGTGATTTCTATGCACAGGTAATAAGAGTGAATAACAGGGACCTTGTACATCTAGCCGGTTTCATTTTGAATCTTTTACTGTTTGAATTTTTGCTGTTTTCCATCTGTGTAGAGTTTTGATGTGCTCTATATGGATTATGGTTTTTAAATGTTATTGTTTTATGTTATTGTATACTGTGCTACTATTTGTTTTTGATTAGGGGGTAAATGATATGTTAGCACGGGGGATGTTAAATATGTGATATGTGGGAGGTTTTCCTGCTTAGGAGCGGGCTGCAATAGGGATAACAGGTCTATCTTTTGGAGATGAGCACTTGTAGTAGTAATAACACTATGGAGGTGGTTGTTTATATATGGATAAACGGGATATTGGTTGGGATAATGTCACCAATGTAGAGATTAGTTTTACAGTTGTGTGCAGTATTAGCACACGAGGTGTGGTGTATTTTTTAACATATATTTTTGATGTGTGCAGTGTTTTTAGGGTCACAGACCATTTTTACAGCAACGTAGCATTTTGAGATTATTTTATATTTTAATTGACTGTTTGATAACAACACTGCGGTGTGGAGAGATATAAGCACATTTATATTATATTATTTATCCACCGAGTAATGTGTAAATATGTACTAGGCACTTTTGTGAGTAATCAGAATATTGAAATGAGTAAGACTTTATTGGCTCTCATTCAGGCACACTGATGTGATACCAGGCAGTCCAGCTCCATGACAGGTTTTGTCTGTTGCACAGGGTTACCGTGGCAACACAGCCGGGACCCGTGACGTCACTTCCGGGGGAAGTAGACAGCCCAGGGGGACGGAGCCGGGCCCGGGATGTGTGAGCAGCGGTGACCAGCATGGGGGAGACTACAGGGGTGAGTGCACCTATATATGTTGGTAACTGTTCACTTTGGGGGTTATCCTGATGAAGGGTCTACGTGCCCGAAACGTTGATGCTGTAACCTGCAGTTTTTGCACTAAAAGTTTGTTTTGCACAAGTCAAGTCTCTGAGTGCCGCCTTTTATAACTGCTATATATATATATATATATATATATATCTCTCCTCTGATTATCATAGAGAGCACTTGCGCAGAATATTTGTATGGGGTGATCACTGTTTGAGCAATAAACATCTACTTGGTCCATAAGATCTCCATCTGCTGCGCTGTTACCACCTCACCAGTGCAAAACGCTATTCTGCTCTCTCTTCTGACCCAGTGTCTCCAAACAAACTTTCATAGGGGTTCCACAGGGCACATTGGGGTTGTACGTGGTGGATGAGAGTCTAGGCACCGAACAGTTAAAGCTTTCAGCGTATCCCAGAATGCTCGGCTCCTCTCCCCTATAACCCCGCCTCCATGCTCAGGCAGAAGCAGGTGCACCGTGACAGGGTTTCCAGCGTATCCCAGAATGCTCGGCTCCTATCCTCTATAACCCCGCCTCCATGCTCAGGCAGAAGCAGGTGCACCGTGACAGGGCGCTGCTGAGACAGCGTCAGAGCGTTTGAATTTCTACTCTAACTCCGGAGATTCGACATTCACTAACTTGGTGGCTTCACAACCAGCAAAATGGACCTTCATGGGCGGCACGCCGTGGTGCGTCCACCGAACAACTGTGCAAGGCGGCTACGTGGTCTTCAGTCCGCATGTTTGTTCGGTTTCATGCCTTTGGACAGCCTCCCGGGATGCTTCTTTTGGACGCTGTGGAGAGTAGCTGAACATTCTGGGATACACCGAAAGCTTTAACTGTTTGGTGCCCAGACTCTCATCTACCACCTACAACCCCGATGTTCCCTGTAGACCCAATGAATTTTGAAGAAAGAGTTAACAAAGGTAAGTCTCTCGTTTTCTACCACCTACCTGTGCAGACTGTTCTATATTGAGGGACCAGTGGGAATTAGTCGACACTAGCCAGAATGGCAGGAGCCCGGGAGAAGCGATTCCAGCCGGGTGGTGGTACTGACTGCGCAGTGGGTGGAATCAGTAACAGGGAATCCCTAGGACTGGTGAAGTAAACCCACTCAGGGATAAGTAACCACTCTCTATTCTAAGTCAGAGGACGAATATCTGTGATCCTGGCAGAGCGAGGTCACCCGGTCACATCTAACATGAAATGTATATAGTACGCACACGTATATGGTATAAATGTACTTCCTAATGACTGCAGATAAGACGTTATTCCTACCAAGTTCAGTGCAGACTACACATATAACAGAAGTAATGGCAGCTGCAGTTACTAAAGGGTGGGGGGACGCACAGCTAAAGCCGCAGTTACTAAGGGTGGGGGGACGCACAGCTAAAGCTGCAGTTACTAAGGGTGGGGGGACGCTCAGCTAAAGCTGCAGTTACTAAGGGTGGGGGGACGCACAGCTAAAGCTGCAGTTACTAAGGGGGGGGGACGCACAGCTAAAGCTGCAGTTACTAAGGGTGGGGGGACGCACAGCTAAAGCTGCAGTTACTAAGGGTGGGGGGACGCACAGCTAAAGCTGCAGTTACTAAGGGTGGGGGGACGCACAGCTAAAGCTGCAGTTACTAAGGGTGGGGGGACGCACAGCTAAAGCTGCAATTACTAAGGGGGGGGGGGACGCACAGCTAAAGCTGCAGTTACTAAGGGGGGGGGGGGACGCACAGCTAAAGCTGCAGTTACTAAGGGTGGGGGGACGCACAGCTAAAGCTGCAGTTACTAAGGGTGGGGGGACGCACAGCTAAAGCTGCAGTTACTAAGGGTAGGGTACGCACAGCTAAAGCCGCAGTTACTAAGGGTGGGGGGACGTACAGCTAAAGCTGCAGTTACTAAGGGTGGGGGGACGTACAGCTAAAGCTGCAGTTACTAAGGGTGAGGGGGGGACGCACAGCTAAAGCTGCAGTTACTAAGGGTAGGGTACGCACAGCTAAAGCCGCAGTTACTAAGGGTGGGGGGACGTACAGCTAAAGCTGCAGTTACTAAGGGTGGGGGGACGTACAGCTAAAGCCGCAGTTACTAAGGGCAGGGTACGCACAGCTAAAGCCGCAGTTACTAAGGGTGGGGGGACGCACAGCTAAATCTGCAGTTACTAAGGGTGGGGGACGCACAGCTAAAGCTGCAGTTACTAAGGGTGGGGGGACGCACAGCTAAAGCCGCAGTTACTAAGGGTGGGGGGACGCACAGCTAAAGCTGCAGTTACTAAGGGTGGGGGGACGCACAGCTAAAGCTGCAGTTACTAAGGGTGGGGGGACGCACAGCTAAAGCTGCAGTTACTAAGGGTGGGGGGACGCACAGCTAAAGCTGCAGTTATTAAGGGCGGGGGGACGCACAGCTAAAGTCGCAGTTACTAAGGGTGGGGGGACGCACAGCTAAAGCTGCAGTTACTAAGGGGGGGGGGGGGGAAGTACAGCTAAAGCTGCAGTTACTAAGGGTGGGGGGACGCACAGCTAAAGCCGCAGTTACTAAGGGTGGGGGGACGCACAGCTAAAGCTGCAGTTACTAAGGCTGGGGGGACGCACAGCTAAAGCTGCAGTTACTAAGGGTGAGGGGACGCACAGCTAAAGCTGCAGTTACTAAGGGTGGTGGGACGCACAGCTAAAGCTGCAGTTACTAAGGGTGGGGGGACGCACAGCTAAAGCTGCAGTTACTAAGGGTGGGGGGACGCACAGCTAAAGCCGCAGTTACTAAGGGTGGGGGGACGCACAGCTAAAGCTGCAGTTACTAAGGGTGGGGGGACGCACAGCTAAAGCTGCAGTTACTAAGGGTGGGGGGACGCACAGCTAAAGCTGCAGTTACTAAGGGTGGGGGGACGCACCGCTAAAGCTGCAGTTACTAAGGGTGGGGGGACGCACACAGCTAAAGCCGCAGTTACTAAGGGTGGGGGACGCACACAGCTAAAGCCGCAGTTACTAAGGGTGGGGGGACGCACACAGCTAAAGCCGCAGTTACTAAGGGTGGGGGGACGCACAGCTAAAGCCGCAGTTACTAAGGCTGGGGGGACGCACAGCTAAAGCCGCAGTTACTAAGGGTGGGGGGAAGCACAGCTAAAGCCGCAGTTACTAAGGCTGGGGGGACGCACAGCTAAAGCCGCAGTTACTAAGGCTGGGGGGACGCACAGCTAAAGCCGCAGTTACTAAGGCTGGGGGGACGCACAGCTAAAGCTGCAGTTACTAAGGCTGGGGGGACGCACAGCTAAAGCTGCAGTTACTAAGGGTGGGGGGACGCACAGCTAAAGCTGCAGTTATTAAGGGTGGGGGGACGCACAGCTAAAGTCGCAGTTACTAAGGGTGGGGGGACGCACACAGCTAAAGCCGCAGTTACTAAGGGTGGGGGGATGCACAGCTAAAGCTGCAGTTACTAAGGCTGGGGGGACGCACAGCTAAAGCTGCAGTTACTAAGGGTGGGGGGACGCACAGCTAAAGCTGCAGTTACTAGGGCTGGGGGATGCACAGCTAAAGCTGCAGTTACTAAGGGTGGGGGCACAGCTAAAGCTGCAGTTACTAAGGGTGGGGGGACGCACAGCTAAAGCTGCAGTTACTAAGGGTGGGGGGACGCACAGCTAAAGCTGCAGTTATTAAGGGCGGGGGGACGCACAGCTAAAGCTGCAGTTACTAAGGGTGGGGGGACGCACAGCTAAAGCTGCAGTTACTAAGGGTGGGGGGACGCACAGCTAAAGCTGCAGTTACTAAGGTTGGGGGACGCACAGCTAAAGCTGCAGTTACTAAGGGTGGGGGGACGCACAGCTAAAGCTGCAGTTACTAAGGGTGGGGGGACGCACAGCTAAAGCTGCAGATACTAAGCGTGGGGGGACGCACCGCTAAAGCTGCAGTTACTAAGGGTGGGGGGACGCACAGCTAAAGCTGCAGTTACTAAGGGTGGGGGGACGCACACAGCTAAAGCCGCAGTTACTAAGGGTGGGGGGACGCACACAGCTAAAGCCGCAGTTACTAAGGGTGGGGGGACGCACAGCTAAAGCCGCAGTTACTAAGGCTGGGGGGACGCACAGCTAAAGCCGCAGTTACTAAGGCTGGGGGGACGCACAGCTAAAGCCGCAGTTACTAAGGGTGGGGGGACGCACAGCTAAAGCCGCAGTTACTAAGGCTGGGGGGACGCACAGCTAAAGCCGCAGTTACTAAGGGTGGGGGGACGCACAGCTAAAGCTGCAGTTACTAAGGGTGGGGGGACGCACAGCTAAAGCTGCAGTTACTAAGGGTGGGGGGACGCACAGCTAAAGCTGCAGTTACTAAGGGTGGGGGGACGCACACAGCTAAAGCCGCAGTTACTAAGGGTGGGGGGACGCACAGCTAAAGCCGCAGTTACTAAGGCTGGGGGGACGCACAGCTAAAGCCGCAGTTACTAAGGGTGGGGGGACGCACAGCTAAAGCCGCAGTTACTAAGGGTGGGGGGACGCACAGCTAAAGCCGCAGTTACTAAGGGTGGGGGGAAGCACAGCTAAAGCTGCAGTTACTAAGGGTGGGGGACGCACAGCTAAAGCTGCAGTTACTAAGGGTGGGGGGACGCACAGCTAAATCTGCAGTTACTAAGGGTGGGGGGACGCACAGCTAAAGCTGCAGTTACTAAGGGTGGGGGGACGCACAGCTAAAGCTGCAGTTACTAAGGGTGAGGGGACGCACAGCTAAAGCTGCAGTTACTAAGGGGGGGGGGGGGACGCACAGCTAAAGCTGCAGTTACTAAGGCTGGGGGGACGCACAGCTAAAGCTGCAGTTACTAAGGGTGGGGGGACGCACAGCTAAAGCTGCAGTTACTAAGGGTGGGGGGACGCACAGCTAAAGCTGCAGTTACTAAGGTTGGGGGACGCACAGCTAAAGCTGCAGTTACTAAGGGTGGGGGGACGCACAGCTAAAGCTGCAGTTACTAAGGGTGGGGGGACGCACAGCTAAAGCTGCAGTTACTAAGGGTGGGGGGACGCACAGCTAAAGCTGCAGTTACTAAGGGTGGGGGGACGCACAGCTAAAGCTGCAGATACTAAGGGTGGGGGGACGCACCGCTAAAGCTGCAGTTACTAAGGGTGGGGGGACGCACAGCTAAAGCTGCAGTTACTAAGGGTGGGGGGACGCACACAGCTAAAGCCGCAGTTACTAAGGGTGGGGGGACGCACACAGCTAAAGCCGCAGTTACTAAGGGTGGGGGGACGCACAGCTAAAGCCGCAGTTACTAAGGCTGGGGGGACGCACAGCTAAAGCCGCAGTTACTAAGGGTGGGGGGACGCACAGCTAAAGCTGCAGTTACTAAGGGTGGGGGGAAGCACAGCTAAAGCTGCAGTTACTAAGGGTGGGGGACGCACAGCTAAAGCTGCAGTTACTAAGGGTGAGGGGACGCACAGCTAAAGCTGCAGTTACTAAGGGTGAGGGGACGCACAGCTAAAGCTGCAGTTACTAAGGGGGGGGGACGCACAGCTAAAGCTGCAGTTACTAAGGCTGGGGGGACATACAGCTAAAGCTGCAGTTACTAAGGGTGGGGGGACGCACAGCTAAAGCTGCAGTTACTAAGGGTGGGGGACGCACAGCTAAAGCTGCAGTTACTAAGGGTGGGGGACGCACAGCTAAAGCTGCAGTTACTAAGGCTGGGGGGACGCACAGCTAAAGCTGCAGTTACTAAGGGTGGGGGGACGCACAGCTAAAGCTGCAGTTACTAAGGCTGGGGGGACGCACAGCTAAAGCTGCAGTTACTAAGGGGTGGGGGGACGCACAGCTAAAGCCGCAGTTACTAAGGGTGGGGGCACAGCTAAAGCCGCAGTTACTAAGGGTGAGGGGACGCACAGCTAAAGCTGCAGTTACTAAGGGTGAGGGGACGCACAGCTAAAGCTGCAGTTACTAAGGGTGGGGGGACGCACAGCTAAAGCTGCAGTTACTAAGGCTGGGGGGACGCACAGCTAAATCTGCAGTTACTAAGGCTGGGGGGACGTACAGCTAAAGCTGCAGTTACTAAGGGTGGGGGGACGCACAGCTAAAGCTACAGTTACTAAGGGGGGGGGGACGCACAGGTAAAGCTGCAGTTACTAAGGGTGGGGGGACGCACAGCTAAAGCTGCAGTTACTAAGGGGGGGGGACGCACAGCTAAAGCTGCAGTTACTAAGGGGGGGGGACGCACAGCTAAAGCTGCAGTTACTAAGGGGGGGGGGACGCACAGCTAAATCTGCAGTTACTAAGGGTGGGGGGACGCACAGCTAAAGCTGCAGTTACTAAGGGTGGGGGGACGCACAGCTAAAGCTGCAGTTACTAAGGGTGAGGGGACGCACAGCTAAAGCTGCAGTTACTAAGGGGGGGGGGGGACGCACAGCTAAAGCTGCAGTTACTAAGGCTGGGGGGACGCACAGCTAAAGCTGCAGTTACTAAGGGTGGGGGGACGCACAGCTAAAGCTGCAGTTACTAAGGGTGGGGGGACGCACAGCTAAAGCTGCAGTTACTAAGGTTGGGGGACGCACAGCTAAAGCTGCAGTTACTAAGGGTGGGGGGACGCACAGCTAAAGCTGCAGTTACTAAGGGTGGGGGGACGCACAGCTAAAGCTGCAGTTACTAAGGGTGGGGGGACGCACAGCTAAAGCTGCAGTTACTAAGGGTGGGGGGACGCACAGCTAAAGCTGCAGATACTAAGGGTGGGGGGACGCACCGCTAAAGCTGCAGTTACTAAGGGTGGGGGGACGCACAGCTAAAGCTGCAGTTACTAAGGGTGGGGGGACGCACACAGCTAAAGCCGCAGTTACTAAGGGTGGGGGGACGCACACAGCTAAAGCCGCAGTTACTAAGGCTGGGGGGACGCACAGCTAAAGCCGCAGTTACTAAGGCTGGGGGGACGCACAGCTAAAGCCGCAGTTACTAAGGGTGGGGGGACGCACAGCTAAAGCTGCAGTTACTAAGGGTGGGGGGAAGCACAGCTAAAGCTGCAGTTACTAAGGGTGGGGGACGCACAGCTAAAGCTGCAGTTACTAAGGGTGAGGGGACGCACAGCTAAAGCTGCAGTTACTAAGGGTGGGGGGACGCACAGCTAAAGCTGCAGTTACTAAGGGTGAGGGGACGCACAGCTAAAGCTGCAGTTACTAAGGGGGGGGGACGCACAGCTAAAGCTGCAGTTACTAAGGCTGGGGGGACATACAGCTAAAGCTGCAGTTACTAAGGGTGGGGGGACGCACAGCTAAAGCTGCAGTTACTAAGGGTGGGGGACGCACAGCTAAAGCTGCAGTTACTAAGGGTGGGGGACGCACAGCTAAAGCTGCAGTTACTAAGGCTGGGGGGACGCACAGCTAAAGCTGCAGTTACTAAGGGTGGGGGGACGCACAGCTAAAGCTGCAGTTACTAAGGCTGGGGGGACGCACAGCTAAAGCTGCAGTTACTAAGGGGTGGGGGGACGCACAGCTAAAGCTGCAGTTACTAAGGGTGGGGGCACAGCTAAAGCCGCAGTTACTAAGGGTGAGGGGACGCACAGCTAAAGCTGCAGTTACTAAGGGTGGGGGGACGCACAGCTAAAGCTGCAGTTACTAAGGCTGGGGGGACGCACAGCTAAATCTGCAGTTACTAAGGCTGGGGGGACGTACAGCTAAAGCTGCAGTTACTAAGGGTGGGGGGACGCACAGCTAAAGCTACAGTTACTAAGGGGGGGGGGACGCACAGGTAAAGCTGCAGTTACTAAGGGTGGGGGGACGCACAGCTAAAGCTGCAGTTACTAAGGGGGGGGGACGCACAGCTAAAGCTGCAGTTACTAAGGGGGGGGGACGCACAGCTAAAGCTGCAGTTACTAAGGGGGGGGGGACGCACAGCTAAAGCTGCAGTTACTAAGGGGGGGGGACGCACAGCTAAAGCTGCAGTTACTAAGGGGGGGGGGACGCACAGCTAAAGCCGCAGTTACTATGGGTGAGGGGACGCACAGCTAAAGCTGCAGTTACTAAGGGTGAGGGGACGCACAGCTAAAGCTGCAGTTACTAGGTCATGTTACGCAGTTGCGTTATGTCACTGTATGTAGAATTATCAGTGTTCTCAGCACTGGAATGTAAAGTGCTGATTAATATAAAGGATAATGATGACATGCTCGGAGTTCTTACTTCTGGTCTATAGGTTCCAGCAGCTCCAGTGCCGGCTCAATCTCCTTCTCAGGCTCAGCTGTCTCCACCGTGGTGCTGACGATAGCAATATACTTCCCTTGTGCAGCCACATTGTGTGCGTATGAAATCATGCAGACATAAATATCTGTAATGGGGACAGACACTAATGAGATCTCCTCCCCGGCGACCACTCTCGCTCACATTCTCTCCTCCATCTCACCTGATTTCCTGTTCACCTGGTTCTGTGGTATAATAATTTGGCAAGAGTTTGCATCATTGGTGTTCTTGATGGGATGGCTGAGGATGCAGATGACGCGGATCACCTGACCAGCCTTGTGCACGCGATCAGGGATATAGCTAGGGTCGCAGATGAGCTGCTTGCAACGTGCTACCTAAGGCAGACATTAAGAGTTATGTCCATAGTAGAACACTCAGGATAGGAGCAACATGAACTTAAGCTGACATTCCCTCACTCACCACTGCCCAGGTACTCACCAGTCACTGCTCGGGGCTTACCAGGCACTGCTCGGAGGTTCACCCATCACCTGGGCACTACTCGTAGGCTCACCAGACACCCGGGCACCACTCAGGGGCTCATCAGACACCCGGACACCGCTCAGGGGCTCACCAGACATCCGGGCACCGCTCAGGGGCTCACCAGACACACGGGCACCACTCAGGGGCTCACCAGACACTGCTCAGGGGCTCACCAGACATTCGGGCACCGCTCAGAGGCTCACCAGACACCCGGGCACCGCTCAGGGGCTCACCAGACACCCGGGCACCGCTCAGAGGCTCACCAGACACCCGGGCACCGCTCAGGGGCT
Source organism: Pseudophryne corroboree (assembly GCF_028390025.1). NCBI lineage: Eukaryota > Metazoa > Chordata > Amphibia > Anura > Myobatrachidae > Pseudophryne > Pseudophryne corroboree. The sequence continues at coordinate 3,203,220 of NC_086451.1, forward strand.
CACCAGACACCCGGGCACCACTCAGGGGCTCACCAGACACCCGGGCACCACTAAGGGGCTCACCAGACACACGGGCACCACTCAGGGGCTCACCAGACACTGCTCAGGGGCTCATCCAGACACCCGGGCACCGCTCAGGGGCTCATCAGACACCCGGGCACCGCTCAGGGGCTCACCAGACACCCGGGCACCGCTCAGGGGCTCACCAGACACCCGGGCACCGCTCAGGGGCTCACCAGACACCCGGGCACCGCTCAGGGGCTCACCAGACATTCGGGCACCGCTCAGGGGCTCACCAGACACCCGGGCACCGCTCAGGGGCTCACCAGACACCCGGGCACCGCTCAGGGGCTCACCAGACACCCGGGCACCGCTCAGGGGCTCACCAGACACCCGGGCACCGCTAAGGGGCTCATCAGACACCCGGGCACCTCTCAGGGGCTCACCAGTCACCCGGGCACCGTCAGGGGCTCACCAGACACCCGGGTACTGCTCAGGGGCTCACCAGACACCCGGGCACCGTCAGGGGCTCACCAGACACCCAGGCACCACTCAGGGGCTCACCAGACACCCGGGCACCGCTCAGGGGCTCACCAGACACCGGGGCACCGCTCAGGGGCTCACCAGACACCGGGGCACCGCTCAGGGGCTCACCAGACACCGGGGCACCGCTCAGGGGCTCACCAGACACCGGGGCACCGCTCAGGGGCTCACCAGACACCGGGGCACCGCTCAGGGGCTCACCAGACACTGCTCAGGGGCTCACCAGACACCCGGGCACCGCTCAGGGGCTCACCAGACACCCGGGCACCGCTCAGGGGCTCACCAGACACCGGGGCACCGCTCAGGGGCTCACCAGACACCCGGGCACCGCTCAGGGGCTCACCAGACACCGGGGCACCGCTCAGGGGCTCACCAGACACCCGGGCACCGCTCAGGGGCTCACCAGACACCCGGGCACCGCTCAGGGGCTCACCAGACACCCGGGCACCGCTCAGGGGCTCACCAGACACACGGACACCGCTCAGGGGCTCACCAGACACCCGGGCACCGCTCAGGGGCTCACCAGACACCGGGGCACCGCTCAGGGGCTCACCAGACACCGGGGCACCGCTCAGGGGCTCACCAGACACCCGGGCACCGCTCAGGGGCTCACCAGACACCCGGGCACCGCTCAGGGGCTCACCAGACACCCGGGCACCGCTCAGGGGCTCACCAGACACCCGGGCACCGCTCAGGGGCTCACCAGACACCCGGGCACCGCTCAGGGGCTCACCAGACACACGGACACCGCTCAGGGGCTCACCAGACACCCAGGCACCGCTCAGGGGCTCACCAGACACCGGGGCACCGCTCAGGGGCTCACCAGACACCCGGGGCTCACCAGACACCCGGGCACCGCTCAGGGGCTCACCAGACACCCGGGCACCGCTCAGGGGCTCACCAGACACCCGGGCACCGCTCAGGGGCTCACCAGGCATTTCACAGCAGGTAATTTCTCCTAAGAACTTACCTCTCCCTCTGACTTTACGCCAACTACTTTTCCTTTCTCAATCACAATCTCATCTACACTCTTGTTTAACATGTATGTCCCACCATATATGGCACTGAGCCTGCACAATGAGAGAAGGGAGACATGATGTATGTAAATAACATTGTGTGACACAGCATGTGTAACGGATCAGCGAGGGTGCGTGTAAGGTAAGCTTTGTGGAGCCATGCAGCCAGACATACCTAAGACAGTTACATGACTAGAATGAAACGCTGAATACAGATTACATAAAACTCCCAGATCTTACTGCAGATCATCGACTTCTACCTGCAAAGGGTTATTGTGTCCTCTGCAGAGACGTATTCATCCGATCTGCCAATGACACAGCTGCGGGGATGTGTACAGACACGCCCACTGACGGCGTCTCTGATATGCTACCAGTACAAACGGCGGTCGCAGTGATTGACAGGAAGGGCGGAATGTATCTGCCTTTAGCGGCAATCATGTACTCGGAAAACATGGCACCAGTGTCGCTACTGCCGCAGCCAGTCTGCGTGACTACAGACTCACTTGGGGAGTGGATGTTCCTCGTTACTGCGTCGTAACGTGCTGCATACGTGTACGCAGATGCGGAGGACTCTGCAATGGCTCCGGAGGACGCCTATATTCCTGCGATGGTTAGCAAGTCTGTAGCCTGACCATTCGCAGCAGAGTAGACTTTTGTGTACAAATCCGTATCAGGCCCAAAGACCTAACATCGATCGCACATCAGTCACCATCGGATCACTGACTACGTGTGGAGTCACACTGTGACCAGCAATAATCGCTCAGCTACACAAACATCGATATAGCGGACACTTTGGGCCGGATTCAAATCATATGGCACCCGCGGACACTTTGGGCGATGTTCAAATGTACCTGATGTAGCTGATCGCGCTTATTACAGTCGCACCTAATCCCGACTAAAGTAATGGGCGCGATCATGAAGATACCCGTTCGAGCGCCCAAATGAATCTCTTTACACACATTTCAGCTCGCTACAAGTCCCTGCCCAGTGTCTCTCCCATGCCGATCAGAGCGTGGGGTCCACAGACTGCCCCTAAGAGTGTGATGGAAGGGGAACAGTAATATAACAAAAGTAACCTGGCAAATCCTTGTGGCAGCTCCCCCAACCCATACAGAGGGTACAGGTACGGGCTCTTGCCGTATCTCGCCAGAGACTCGCTGTACAGCTTGATACGACTGATGGTTTCCAGACATGGCTGATCCAGATACCTGAGAGAATATGGAGTAAATGTGTAAATACAATGAACACGCCTCAATGCAACAGGGAGGGAGGGAGCTGGAAGTCAGTGAGCTAGAGAAAGGGGCCAGGCTGAGGATAGAGGAGGGGCCAGGCTGAGGCTAGAGGAGGGGCCAGGCTGAGGCTAGAGAAAGGGGCCAGGCTGAGGCGAGAGGAGGGGCCAGGCTGAGGCCAGAGGAGGGGCCAGGCTGAGGCCAGAGGAGGGGCCAGGCTGAGACCAGAGGAGGGGCCAGGCTGAGACCAGAGGAGGGGCCAGGCTGAGGCCAGAGGAGGGGCCAGGCTGAGGATAGAGGAGGGGCCAGGCTGAGGCGAGAGGAGGGGCCAGGCTGAGGCCAGAGGAGGGGTCAGGCTGAGGCCAGAGGAGGGCCCAGGCTGAGGATAGAGGAGGGGCCAGGCTGAGGCCAGAGGAGGGGCCAGGCTGAGGCCAGAGGAGGGGCCAGGCTGAGGCCACAGGAGGGCCCAGGCTGAGGATAGAGGAGGGGCCAGGCTGAGGCCAGAGGAGGGGCCAGGCTGAGGCCAGAGGAGGGCCCAGGCTGAGGATAGAGGGGCCAGGCTGAGGCGAGAGGAGGGGCCAGGCTGAGGCGAGAGGAGGGGCCAGGCTGAGGATAGAGGAGGGGCCAGGCTGAGGATAGAGGAGGGGCCAGGCTGAGGCGAGAGGAGGGGCCAGGCTGAGGATAGAGGAGGGGCCAGGCTGAGGCCAGAGGAGGGGCCAGGCTGAGGCCAGAGGAGGGGCCAGGCTGAGGCCAGAGGAGGGGCCAGGCTGAGACCAGAGGAGGGGCCAGGCTGAGGCCAGAGGAGGGGCCAGGCTGAGGATAGAGGAGGGGCCAGGCTGAGGCGAGAGGAGGGGCCAGGCTGAGGCCAGAGGAGGGCCAGGCTGAGGCCAGAGGAGGGCCCAGGCTGAGGCCAGAGGAGGGGTCAGGCTGAGGCCAGAGGAGGGCCCAGGCTGAGGATAGAGGAGGGGCCAGGCTGAGGCCAGAGGAGGGGCCAGGCTGAGGCCAGAGGAGGGGCCAGGCTGAGGCCACAGGAGGGCCCAGGCTGAGGATAGAGGAGGGGCCAGGCTGAGGCCAGAGGAGGGGCCAGGCTGAGGCCAGAGGAGGGCCCAGGCTGAGGATAGAGGGGCCAGGCTGAGGCCAGAGGAGGGGCCAGGCTGAGGCGAGAGGAGGGGCCAGGCTGAGGATAGAGGAGGGGCCAGGCTGAGGATAGAGGAGGGGCCAGGCTGAGGCCAGAGGAGGGGCCAGGCTGAGGCCAGAGGAGGGGCCAGGCTGAGGCCAGAGGAGGGGCCAGGCTGAGGCCAGAGGAGGGGCCAGGCTGAGGCCAGAGGAGGGGCCAGGCTGAGACCAGAGGAGGGGCCAGGCTGAGGCCAGAGGAGGGCCCAGGCTGAGGATAGAGGAGGGGCCAGGCTGAGGATAGAGGAGGGGCCAGGCTGAGGCCAGAGGAGGGCCCAGGCTGAGGATAGAGGAGGGGCCAGGCTGAGGCCAGAGGAGGGGCCAGGCTGAGGATAGAGGAGGGGCCAGGCTGAGGATAGAGGAGGGGCCAGGCTGAGGCTAGAGGAGGGGCCAGGCTGAGACCAGAGGAGGGGCCAGGCTGAGACCAGAGGAGGGGCCAGGCTGAGGCCAGAGGAGGGCCCAGGCTGAGGATAGAGGAGGGGCCAGGCTGAGGATAGAGGAGGGGCCAGGCTGAGGCGAGAGGAGGGGCCAGGCTGAGGATAGAGGAGGGGCCAGGCTGAGGCCAGAGGAGGGGCCAGGCTGAGGCGAGAGGAGGGGCCAGGCTGAGGCGAGAGGAGGGGCCAGGCTGAGGCGAGAGGAGGGGCCAGGCTGAGGATAGAGGAGGGGCCAGGCTGAGGATAGAGGAGGGGCCAGGCTGAGGCCAGAGGAGGGGCCAGGCTGAGGCCAGAGGAGGGGCCAGGCTGAGGATAGAGGAGGGGCCAGGCTGAGGCGAGAGGAGGGGCCAGGCTGAGGCCAGAGGAGGGGCCAGGCTGAGGCCAGAGGAGGGGCCAGGCTGAGGATAGAGGAGGGGCCAGGCTGAGGCTAGAGGAGGGGCCAGGCTGAGACCAGAGGAGGGGCCAGGCTGAGACCAGAGGAGGGGCCAGGCTGAGGCCAGAGGAGGGCCCAGGCTGAGGATAGAGGAGGGGCCAGGCTGAGGATAGAGGAGGGGCCAGGCTGAGGCGAGAGGAGGGGCCAGGCTGAGGATAGAGGAGGGGCCAGGCTGAGGCCAGAGGAGGGGCCAGGCTGAGGCGAGAGGAGGGGCCAGGCTGAGGCGAGAGGAGGGGCCAGGCTGAGGCGAGAGGAGGGGCCAGGCTGAGGATAGAGGAGGGGCCAGGCTGAGGATAGAGGAGGGGCCAGGCTGAGGCCAGAGGAGGGGCCAGGCTGAGGCCAGAGGAGGGGCCAGGCTGAGGATAGAGGAGGGGCCAGGCTGAGGCGAGAGGAGGGGCCAGGCTGAGGCCAGAGGAGGGGCCAGGCTGAGGCCAGAGGAGGGGCCAGGCTGAGGCCAGAGGAGGGGCCAGGCTGAGGCCAGAGGAGGGCCCAGGCTGAGGCCAGAGGAGGGCCCAGGCTGAGGCCAGAGGAGGGCCCAGGCTGAGGCCAGAGGAGGGCCCAGGCTGAGGATAGAGGAGGGGCCAGGCTAAGGCCAGAGGAGGGGCCAGGCTGAGGCCAGAGGAGGGGCCAGGCTGAGGCCAGAGGAGGGGCCAGGCTGAGACCAGAGGAGGGGCCAGGCTGAGGCCAGAGGAGGGGCCAGGCTGAGGATAGAGGAGGGGCCAGGCTGAGGCGAGAGGAGGGGCCAGGCTGAGGCCAGAGGAGGGCCAGGCTGAGGCCAGAGGAGGGCCCAGGCTGAGGCCAGAGGAGGGGTCAGGCTGAGGCCAGAGGAGGGCCCAGGCTGAGGATAGAGGAGGGGCCAGGCTGAGGCCAGAGGAGGGGCCAGGCTGAGGCCAGAGGAGGGGCCAGGCTGAGGCCACAGGAGGGCCCAGGCTGAGGATAGAGGAGGGGCCAGGCTGAGGCCAGAGGAGGGGCCAGGCTGAGGCCAGAGGAGGGCCCAGGCTGAGGATAGAGGGGCCAGGCTGAGGCCAGAGGAGGGGCCAGGCTGAGGCGAGAGGAGGGGCCAGGCTGAGGATAGAGGAGGGGCCAGGCTGAGGCGAGAGGAGGGGCCAGGCTGAGGATAGAGGAGGGGCCAGGCTGAGGCCAGAGGAGGGGCCAGGCTGAGGCCAGAGGAGGGGCCAGGCTGAGGCCAGAGGAGGGGCCAGGCTGAGGCCAGAGGAGGGGCCAGGCTGAGACCAGAGGAGGGGCCAGGCTGAGGCCAGAGGAGGGCCCAGGCTGAGGATAGAGGAGGGGCCAGGCTGAGGATAGAGGAGGGGCCAGGCTGAGGCCAGAGGAGGGCCCAGGCTGAGGATAGAGGAGGGGCCAGGCTGAGGCCAGAGGAGGGGCCAGGCTGAGGATAGAGGAGGGGCCAGGCTGAGGATAGAGGAGGGGCCAGGCTGAGGCTAGAGGAGGGGCCAGGCTGAGACCAGAGGAGGGGCCAGGCTGAGACCAGAGGAGGGGCCAGGCTGAGGCCAGAGGAGGGCCCAGGCTGAGGATAGAGGAGGGGCCAGGCTGAGGATAGAGGAGGGGCCAGGCTGAGGCGAGAGGAGGGGCCAGGCTGAGGATAGAGGAGGGGCCAGGCTGAGGCCAGAGGAGGGGCCAGGCTGAGGCGAGAGGAGGGGCCAGGCTGAGGCGAGAGGAGGGGCCAGGCTGAGGCGAGAGGAGGGGCCAGGCTGAGGATAGAGGAGGGGCCAGGCTGAGGATAGAGGAGGGGCCAGGCTGAGGCCAGAGGAGGGGCCAGGCTGAGGCCAGAGGAGGGGCCAGGCTGAGGATAGAGGAGGGGCCAGGCTGAGGCGAGAGGAGGGGCCAGGCTGAGGCCAGAGGAGGGGCCAGGCTGAGGCCAGAGGAGGGGCCAGGCTGAGGATAGAGGAGGGGCCAGGCTGAGGCTAGAGGAGGGGCCAGGCTGAGACCAGAGGAGGGGCCAGGCTGAGACCAGAGGAGGGGCCAGGCTGAGGCCAGAGGAGGGCCCAGGCTGAGGATAGAGGAGGGGCCAGGCTGAGGATAGAGGAGGGGCCAGGCTGAGGCGAGAGGAGGGGCCAGGCTGAGGATAGAGGAGGGGCCAGGCTGAGGCCAGAGGAGGGGCCAGGCTGAGGCGAGAGGAGGGGCCAGGCTGAGGCGAGAGGAGGGGCCAGGCTGAGGCGAGAGGAGGGGCCAGGCTGAGGATAGAGGAGGGGCCAGGCTGAGGATAGAGGAGGGGCCAGGCTGAGGCCAGAGGAGGGGCCAGGCTGAGGCCAGAGGAGGGGCCAGGCTGAGGATAGAGGAGGGGCCAGGCTGAGGCGAGAGGAGGGGCCAGGCTGAGGCGAGAGGAGGGGCCAGGCTGAGGCCAGAGGAGGGGCCAGGCTGAGGCCAGAGGAGGGGCCAGGCTGAGGCCAGAGGAGGGCCCAGGCTGAGGCCAGAGGAGGGCCCAGGCTGAGGCCAGAGGAGGGCCCAGGCTGAGGATAGAGGAGGGGCCAGGCTAAGGCCAGAGGAGGGGCCAGGCTGAGACCAGAGGAGGGGCCAGGCTGAGACCAGAGGAGGGGCCAGGCTGAGGCCAGAGGAGGGGCCAGGCTGAGGCTAGAGGAGGGGCCAGGCTGAGACTAGAGGAGGGGCCAGGCTGAGGATAGAGGAGGGGCCAGGCTGAGGATAGAGGAGGGGCCAGGCTAAGGCCAGAGGAGGGCCCAGGCTGAGGATAGAGGAGGGGCCAGGCTGAGGCCAGAGGAGGGGCCAGGCTGAGGATAGAGGAGGGGCCAGGCTGAGGATAGAGGAGGGGCCAGGCTGAGGCCAGAGGAGGGGCCAGGCTGAGGCCAGAGGAGGGGCCAGGCTGAGGATAGAGGAGGGGCCAGGCTGAGACCAGAGGAGGGGCCAGGCTGAGGCCAGAGGAGGGCCCAGGCTGAGGATAGAGGAGGGGCCAGGCTGAGGATAGAGGAGGGGCCAGGCTGAGGATAGAGGAGGGGCCAGGCTGAGGCGAGAGGAGGGGCCAGGCTGAGGATAGAGGAGGGGCCAGGCTGAGGCCAGAGGAGGGGCCAGGCTGAGACTAGAGGAGGGACCAGGCTGAGGATAGAGGAGGGGCCAGGCTGAGGCTAGAGGAGGGGCCAGGCTGAGACTAGAGGAGGGGCCAGGCTGAGACTAGAGGAGGGGCCAGGCTGAGGCCAGAGGAGGGGCCAGGCTGAGACTAGAGGAGGGGCCAGGCTGAGGATAGAGGAGGGGCCAGGCTGAGGATAGAGGAGGGGCCAGGCTGAGGATAGAGGAGGGGCCAGGCTGAGGATAGAGGCGGGGCCAGGCTGAGACTAGAGGAGGGGCCAGGCTGAGGTCAGAGGGGGGGTCAGGCTGAGGCCAGAGGAGGGGCCAGGCTGAGGCTAGAGGAGGGGCCAGGCTGAGACTAGAGGAGGGGCCAGGCTGAGGATAGAGGAGGGGCCAGGCTGAGGCTAGAGGAGGGGCCAGGCTGAGGATAGAGGAGTGGCCAGGCTGAGGATAGAGGAGGGGTCAGGCTGAGGATAGAGGAGGGGCCAGGCTGAGGCTAGAGGAGGGGTCAGGCTGAGGCTAGAGGAGGGGCCAGGCTGAGGCTAGAGGAGGGGCCAGGCTGAGGATAGAGGAGGGGCCAGGCTGAGACTAGAGGAGGGGCCAGGCTGAGACTAGAGGAGGGGCCAGGCTGAGGATAGAGGAGGGGCCAGGCTGAGGCCAGAGGAGGGGCCAGGCTGAGACTAGAGGAGGGGCCAGGCTGAGGCTAGAGGAGGGGTCAGGCTGAGGCTAGAGGAGGGGCCAGGCTGAGGATAGAGGAGGGGTCAGGCTGAGGATAGAGGAGGGGCCAGGCTGAGGCTAGAGGAGGGGCCAGGCTGAGGCTAGAGGAGGGGCCAGGCTGAGGTTAGAGGAGGGGCCAGGCTGAGGATAGAGGAGGGGCCAGGCTGAGGATAGAGGAGGGGCCAGGCTGAGGATAGAGGAGGGGCCAGGCTGAGGCCAGAGGAGGGGCCAGGCTGAGGCTAGAGGAGGGGCCAGGCTGAGGCCAGAGGAGGGGCCAGGCTGAGGCTAGAGGAGGGGCCAGGCTGAGGCCAGCTATGGTGCAGCAGCCCAGACACAGGAGGAAGCATGACTGGGGAATGCTAGCAGTACTGGTGCTCCCAGCATAGTGTTATACAGGTAATAACCACTGAGGGCTGAGCGCACAGAAGAAATAGTGATTAGAGACAGGACAGCAGGTAACAGTAATGATGAAGCCGTGCACTGAGGTCTGACATGTAACAATATGAGACAGCAGCTCAGTAATACAATGCAGGTTACAATCAGGTATGAGGAATGAGGGCTCAGGCAGTGTAGAGGAGAGGGGACCGTGAGCAAATCCTGCATATACCATATAGGAAGCAGCAGGGGGAGCTGCTGAGTGAGAGCACGGTACAGGGAGTGAGAGGTAAATAGCAAGGGGGGTGCAGTATGGAAAAGCCGTGGTACAGGAAATACTCTCCTCACTCCATGCCCCTCCTCTAGCACCAGCTATGCCCCTTCTCTCACCTCAGCCTGGCCCCTCCACTAGCACCAGCTCTCTTCTAGCCTCAGCCTCGCCCCCTCTAGCCTCAGCTATGCCCCAGCTCGCGTCTCAGCCTGGCCCCTCCTCTAGCCCCAGCTCGTGCCTCAGCCTGGCCCCTCCTCTAGCCTCAGCTATGCCCCTCCTCTCGCCTCAGCCCGGCCCCTCCTCTAGTCTCAGCTAAGCCCCTTCTCTAGCCTCGGCCTCGCACCTTCTCTAGCCTCAGCCTCAAACATCCTCTAGCCCCTAATCTTGCCTCAGTCCTCCTCTAGCCTCAGACATGCCCCTCCTCTTGCTTCAGCCTGGACCCTCCTCTAGCCTCACCCTTGCCCCCTTCTAGCATCAGGCTCGACCCTCATCTAGCCTCAGCCTCAATCTGGCCCCTCCTCTAGCTCCTAATCTAGCACCAGCCCTTCTCTAGCCTCAGCCTGGCCCCTCCTCTAGCATCAGTCTGGCCCCGCCTCTCACCTCAGCTATGCCCCTCCTCTAGCCTCAGCCTCACCCCTCCTCGAGCACCAGCTCTCTTCTAGCCTCACCCTTCCTCAGCTATGCTCCTTCTCTCACCTCAGCCTCGCCCCTCCTCTAGCCTCAACCTGGCCCCTCCTCTAGCCTCACCTATGCCCCTTCTCTAGCCTCAGCCTGGCCCCTCCTCTAGCCTCAGCCTGGCCCCTCCTCTCGCCTCAGCTATGCCCCTTCTCTAGCCTCAGCCTGGTCCCTCCTCTAGCTCCTAATCTAGCCCCACCTCTTGCATCAGCCTGGCACCTCCTCTAGCCTCAGCCTCGCCCCTCCTCTAGCCTCAGCCTCGCCCCTTCTCTCACCTCAGCCTTCCATAAGAGCTGCCGCCGACCAGCTCCTGTTTTCCCCCGTGCTGCCCCTGCAACAGTCTGCTGCCCCAGCTGCTTGTACGCGTCACCCCGGCCGCTTGTACGCGTCACCCCGGCCGCTTGTACGCATCACCACGGCCGCTTGTACGCGTCACCCCGGCCGCTTGTACGCGTCACCCCGGCCTCTTGTACGCGTCACCACGGCCACTTATACGCGTCACCCCGGCCGCTTGTACGAGTCACCCCGGCCGCTTGTACGCGTCACCCGGGCCGCTTGTACGCGTCACCACGGGCGCTTGTACGCGTCACCCCGGCCGCTTGTACGCGTCACTCCAGTTACACTGCCTGTAGGAAAGAATACCACATTAGACCCCTCGCAACAATGTAATTAACAGACTGAGGGAGACATGTACTAAGCAGTGATAAGAGTGGAGAAGTGAGCCAGTGGAGAAGTTGCCCAAGGCAACCAATCAGCTGCTCTGTATATGTTTATAGTATGCTGACTGATTGCCATGGGCAACTTCTCCACTTATCACTGCTTAGTACATCTCCCCCTAAGGGTATGATTCTGTGTTGGGTGCAACGCAAAATATAGCAAGTGTCTTTACATATGGTGCTAACCACACGGGGGGCAAATACTTAAATAATTATTTTGCATGCAGGATACATACCGCCTGCTTTTGCATGTAGCCCACAAATGGTGAACGGCTTATTACACAGTAATTTAATATTCAGTTCAGACACACCCCTCCCACACCTAACTCTCTGCACATGTTACATCTGCCCCCTGCAGTGCAGCATGGTGTTACCCAGGTGCTCAGTTACTGGCTGCTTCTGTATGTAGCCCACACATGCTGGGCAGCTTTATTCTCACACTGCAATGTAGCTCTGAGCTAGGACACGCCCCTCCCACACCTAACTCTCTGCACATGTTACATCTGCCCCCCTGCAGTGCAGCATGGTGTTACCCAGGTGCTCAGTTACTGGCTGCTTCTGCATGTAGCCCACACACGCTGGGCAGCTTTATTCTCACACTGCAATGTAGCTCTGAGCTAGGACACACCCCTCACACACCTATCTATCTGCACATGTTACATCTGCCCACCTGCAGTGCAGCATGGTGTTACCCAGGTGCTCAGTTACTGGCTGCTTCTGCATGTAGCCCACACACGCTGGGCAGCTTTATTCTCACACTGCAATGTAGCTCTGAGCTAGGACACACCCCTCACACACCTATCTCTCTGCACATGTTACATCTGCCCCCTGCAGTGCAGCATGGTGTTACCCAGGTGCTCAGTTACTGGCTGCTTCTGCCTGTAGCCCACACATGCTGGGCAGCTTTATTCTCACACTGCAATGTAGATCTGAGCTAGGACATTCCCCTACCACACCTAACTCTCTGCACATGTTACATCTGCCCCCCTGCAGCGCAGCATGGTGTTACCCAGGTGCTCAGTTACTGGCTGCTTCTGCATGTAGCCCTCACATGCTGGGCAGCTTTATTCTTACACTGCAATGTAGATCTGAGCTAGGACACGCCCCTCCCACACCTATCTATCTGCACATGTTACATCTGCCCCCCTGCAGCACAGCATGGTGTCACCCAGGTGCTCAGTTACTGGCTGCTTCTGCCTGTAGCCCACACATGCTGGGCAGCTTTATTCTCACACTGCAATGTAGATCTGAGCTAGGACACACCCCTCACACACCTATCTATCTGCACATGTTACATCTGCCCCCCTGCAGTGCAGCATGGTGTTACCCAGGTGCTCAGTTACTGGCTGCTTCTGCCTGTAGCCCACACATGCTGGGCAGCTTTATTCTCACCCTGTAATGTAGATCTGAGCTAGGACACACCCCTCCCACACCTAACTCTCTGCACATGTTACATCTGCCCCCTGCAGTGCAGCATGGTGTTACCCAGGTGCTCAGTTACTGGCTGCTTCTGCATGTAGCCCACACATGCTGGGCAGCTTTATTCTCACACTGCAATGTAGCTCTGAGCTAGGACAAATCCCTCCCACACCTAACTCTCTGCACATGTTACATCTGCCCCCCTGCAGCGCAGCATGGTGTTACTCAGGTGCTCAGTTACTGGCTGCTTCTGCATGTAGCCCACACATGCTGGACAGCTTTATTCTCACACTGCAATGTAGATCTGAGCTAGGACACGCCCCTCCCACACCTAACTCTCTGCACATGTTACATCTGCCCCCTGCAGTGCAGCATGGTGTTACCCAGGTGCTCAGTTACTGGCTGCTTCTGCATGTAGCCCACACATGCTGGGCAGCTTTATTCTCACACTGCAATGTAGCTCTGAGCTAGAACACTCCCCTCCCACACCTATCTCTCTGCACATGTTACATCTGCCCCCTGCAGTGCAGCATGGTGTTACTCAGGTGCTCAGTTACTGGCTGCTTCTGCATGTAGCCCACACATGCTGGGCAGCTTTATTCTCACACTGCAATGTAGATCTCAGCTAGGACACGCCCCTCCCACACCTAACTCTCTGCACATGTTACATCTGCCCCCCTGCAGTGCAGCATGGTGTTACTCAGGTGCTCAGTTACTGGCTGCTTCTGCATGTAGCCCACACATCCTGGGCAGCTTTATTCTCACACTGCAATGTAGATCTGAGCTAGGACACACCCCTCTCACACCTAACTCTCTGCACATGTTACATCTGCCCCCTGCAGTGCAGCATGGTGTTACCCAGGAGCAATGTTACTTGCTTGTTTTCCCGTGCTCCCACCTCAGAATCACCGCTATGCCTTCAGCGCTCACAGCCATTGTTGAATAAACCACCTACTCGTCTGTTCGATACAACGCCAGTGCATGACCGGTGAAGTCAATGACATCCTGTCCTAAGTCAAACTTCTTGTACACATCTCGCATGTTGGTGCTTTTTGGGTCCACTCCTTCCAAGGTCTTCGAATCATTCTCATCAAAATTGGCTACAAAGACCAGAAACTTGCGGAACCGTCGTTTCTCGAACATGCCCATGAGGTCTGCAGAAGAGAGCAAAGCGGCTTAGACTGTACAGAGACGGTGAGGGGCCCGCAATGTATAACTAACAGGAGACCCTGATGACCTGTGGCCCCATACATCAGGGCCCGTTATGTGGGAAGCTGCTGCACAAAAGCCACCATTCCCATGCTGTAAGAATAATGACTGCGTACAACACTATTAGTAGGCCAGGAGATTACTTACTGGAGGCCAAAGCCTCGGTCTCAGTTGACGGCACTTTGTAGATCTTTCCTCCTTTGTACACAAAACTTCCTTCTACCACTTTGAAGTCCAGGTAGCGGGTGACCTCGGTGTACAGCAGCATTTTCACCAACTGCCCTGGAGGTTACAGGAGAACAGGATCATTGTGTGACCTCTAGTGAGCGCTGTCAGCTTCTATCCTCTTTACACATGCATACGCCACTACATACAGGTGGAGCAGGGTTTAGTGCACAGTCCGAATTGAATTGTAGATGTCACAGTTGCATTAGTTTAAATAGGAAAGGTGTAATAGATCAAAGGAGCGAGTTCACTGCTACAATAATACCTGCTCCACCTGTACAAGCTGAATGATATCATTGTGTGTGATACACAACATACGATCCATGATGGATTGCAATGACCATCGTCTGGTGTGTAGCCACACTTCCACTCGGGTTCATGATCCCGTCCACCAGAACGCGGGCAGCGGGGCGAGTGATAGAAAGCGCTCACCACAGGTTCTATTCTCACTCTATGGGTGTCGTGGCCTAGTCTAGAATAGTGTGTCGCCGGTATTTGAACGCTAGCCGGGATTCCGGCACCGGCATTGTGACCGCGGTATTTTAATCGCTTCCCTTCCACTCAAATCATGGTTTGATGAACTGTGTGGTGACATCTTCCCCGCGGATGTGCAGAGATTAGGGTGCAGCGTGTAACAGTATAATGCACCGTCGCACAGTGGCTCGTGTAGTGCAGGGATATTCAACTGGTGGCACATGAGGGGGGGGCAGATCTTTTTTCCCATTTATTTATTCCAGGTTTTTTGAGACGCTTCTTGGCCAATCATCAGAGAGACACGCTCTGCGGGAGACACGCTCTGCAGCCATTCATCAGAGAGACACGCTCTGCAGGAGATACGCTCTGCAGCCATTCATCAGAGAGACACGCTTTGCGGGAGACACGCTCTGCAGCCATTCATCAGAGAGACACGCTCTGCAGGAGATATGCCCTGCAGCCAATCATCAGAGAGACACGCTCTGCAGGAGATACGCCCTGCAGCCAATCATCAGAGAGACACGCTCTGCAGCCATTCATCAGAGAGACACGCTCTGCAGGAGATACGCTCTGCAGCCATTCATCAGAGAGACACGCTTTGCGGGAGACACGCCCTGCAGCCAATCATCAGAGAGACACGCTCTGCAGGAGATATGCCCTACAGCCAATAATCAGAGAGACACATTCTGCAGCCATTCATCAGAGAGACACGCTCTGCTGGAGACACGCTCTGCAGCCATTCATCGGAGAGACACGCTCCTTGACCAATCATCAGAGAGACACGCTCTGCAGGAGATACGCCCTGCAGCCAATCAGAGAGACACGCTCTGAGGGAGACACGCTCTGCTGCCATTCATCAGAGAGACACGTTCTGCAGCCATTCATCAGAGAGACACGCTCTGCTGGAGACACGCTCTGCAGCCATTCATCAGAGAGACACGCTCCTTGGCCAATCATCAGAGAGACACGCTCTGCAGGAGATATGCCCTACAGCCAATCATCAGAGAGACACACTCTGCAGGAGACACACTCTCTGGCCAATCATCAGAGAGACACGCTCCTTGGCCAATCATCAGAGAGACACGCTCTGCAGGAGATACACCCTGCAGCCAATCATCAGAGAGACACACTCTGCAGGAGACACACTCTCTGGCCAATCATCAGAGAGACACGCTTCTTGGCCAAACATCAGAGAGAGATGCTCTGCGGGAGACACACTGAGTGGCCAATCATCGGAGACACACTACGTAGCCATTCATCAGAGAGTTCACGCTCTCCAGCCAATCATCAGGCAGACACGCTCTGTGGCCAATGATGAGTGAGGCACGGTCTGCAGCCAATCATCAGGAAGACACGCTTTGCGGAAGACACGTTCTGTGGCCAATCATCAGGGAGACTAGCTCTATGGAAGACACACTCTGCAGCCAATCATCAGGGAGAAACGCTCTGCAGAAGACACGCTCTGCCTTCAATCATCAGTAAAACAGGCTCTTCGGAATATCAAGGTCCCTGTGAAGCGTGTCTCCCATCCAATAGCCAATGAACAGTCAGAATCTGTACTGGACTGTAAGAATAGGAGGAGGAGCTGGGATTGCCACGTTTCAGTCACTGCCAGATGTAATGAAAGCATGTAGAGTCAGAAGACAGTTCAGTATCACCAGCACAAGGAGGTTAGGAGAGGAGGCATATTCCTTGCTTTCTGGACCTCAATACCATCCCCCAAGGAGTCATGTAAGACAGGCACTAATTATTAAGACTAATATATGGCATAATGTGAATAAGGGACTACTGTGTGGCGTAACGTGAATAGGGGGCTCTACTGTGTGGTGTAACATGAATAAGAGGCTCAAATGTGTGGTGTAATGTGAATTAGGGGCTATACTGTGACAGAATGTGAATTAGGGGCTATGCTGTGTGGTGTAATGTGAATAAGGGGCTATATTGTGTGGTGTAATGTGAATTAGGGGCTATACTGTGTGACGGAATGTGAATTAGGGGCTATGCTGTGTGGTGTAATGTGAATAAGGGGCTATACTGTGTGGTGTAATGTGAATTAGGGGCTATACTGAGACGGAATGTGAATTAGGGGCTATACTGTGTGCTGTAATGTGAATAAGGGGCTATACTGTGTGGTGTAATGTGAATTAGGGGCTATACTGTGTGACGGAATGTGAATTAGGGGCTATGCTGTGTGGTGTAATGTGAATAAGGGGCTATACTGTGTGGTGTAATGTGAATTAGGGGCTATACTGAGACGGAATGTGAATTAGGGGCTATACTGTGTGGTGTAATGTGGATAAGGGGCTATACTGTGTGGTGTAATGTGAATTAGGGGCTATACTGTGTGACGGAATGTGAATTAGGGGCTATGCTGTGTGGTGTAATGTGAATAAGGGGCTATACTGTGTGGTGTAATGTGAATTAGGGGCTATACTGTGTGACGGAATGTGAATTAGGGGCTATGCTGTGTGGTGTAATGTGAATAAGGGGCTATATTGTGTGGTGTAATGTGAGTAAGGGGCTATACTGTGTGGTGGAATGTGAAATAGGGGCTATACTGTGTGGTGGAATGTGAATTAGGGGCTGTTCTGTGTGGTGTAATGTGAATTAGGGGCAATACTGTGTGTTGTGGCGTAATGTGGATAAGGGGCTATACTGTTGGGTGGAATGTGAATTAGGGGCTATACTGTGTGGTGGAATGTGAGTTAGGAGCTATACTGTGTGGCGTAACGTGAATAAGAGACTCTACTGTGTAGTGGAATGTGAATTAGGGGCTATACTGTGGGGTGGAATTTGAAGTAGGGGCTATATTGTGTGGTGTAATGTGAATTAGGGGCCATATTGTGTGGTAGAATGTGAATTAGTGGCTATACTGTGTGGCGTAATGTGGATAAGGGGCTATACTGTGTGGTGGAATGTGAATTAGGGGCTATATTGTGTGGTGGAATGTGAATAAGGGACTCTACTGTGTGGTGTAATGTGAATTAGGGGCTATACTGTGTGGTGTAACGTGAATTAGGGTCTATACTGTGTGGTGGAATGTGAATAAGGGGCTATACTCTGTGGCGTAATGTGAATTAGGGGCTATACTGTGTGGTGGAATGTAAATTAGGGGCTATACTGTGTGGTGTAATGTGGATAAGGGGCTATACTGTGTGGTGTAATGTGAATTAGGGTCTATACTGTGTGGTGGAATGTGAATAAGGGGCTATACTCTGTGGCGTAATGTGAATTAGGGGCTATACTGTGTGGTGGAATGTAAATTAGGGGCTATACTGTGTGGTGTAATGTGGATAAGGGGCTATACTGTGTGGTGTAATGTGAATTAGGGGCTATATTGTGTGGTGTAATGTGAATTAGGGGCTATACTGTGTGGTGTAATGTGAATTAGGGGCTATACTGTGTGGTGTAATGTGAATTAGGGGCTATACTGTGTGGTGGAATGTGAATTAGGGGCTATACTCTGTGGCGTAATGTGGATAAGGGGCTATTGTCACGATCCGGGTATCTGGACGCCATTACCTTAGGTGTCTTCTGAGACTGGCCCAGCGTTCCAAATCCGGATCTCATCTGTGTCAACACTCTGCACATCCCTCCTGTCATTCTGAGACACTACCACAGCGGCGCCATGTTTGAATCCAACATGGCGTCTCCCGTCCTCCGCCGCCGTTACTGTGTTATTGCTGCAGGTTCTCAGAATCATGTATCATGCCTGCCGCGGCCTCTGCTGCCCTCCAAGTGTCTCAGCATATAACTGTCATCTGGCGTCTCCTGTCCTCCGCGGCCGGCGCCGCCATTATCACTATGTTTGCACATTTCATTTCAAACCAGTTTTCCCTCCAGGTTCCAGCATGGGCGCAGCCATGTTGGATTTGATCACATGCTCCAATTCCTCCAATCCACCGTCGCTGGAATCTGCATAATTGCCCAGCCAATGCCTGCATAGCAGCAGGTATAAAGTCTGGGCCAGATGCTTTGAATGTCAGTGCTTTGAATGTCATACCTTGTTCCAGTCTCTCTCTCCTGTGGTTTGTTTCTCCAGGTTCCAGTTCCTGTCTCCAGCATCCACAAAGAGACCCGCACCTGCTTTCCATCCTGCGGTGCAGCCTGACTCTACAGCCTTCCGTGGCTGTCCAGTTTCCAGCTATCTACTATCTGCTTCCAAGCAGCCAGCTTTCAACTGATTCCAGCTTCTACCAAACACCGGTGCTGATCCAGCGGATCCTATCTTACCAGCAGTATCCACTACCACAGGTAATAATCTTTCAGCTATTCTGTTTCTACGCTCCCTAGCATCTCACATCATTCACTCTGTGTTTTATCACCTGGCTGGTTCCATCCAGCATCCACTCCGTGACTTTAGTACCTGGCTGATTCCATTCAGCATCCACTCTGCATTTCATCACCTGGCTGATTCCACTCAGCATCCACTCCGTGTCTTACCACCTGGCTGGTTCCATCCAGCTGATACAGCAGCTTACTCAAGTTACAGATTCACCTGCTACAACTACTGGCATGTTCCTCGGCTATTTCTACAACTACAACCAGGCCTGGTAAGGTAATTCCATCAAAGGACTTTTACATCTGTTCTGAACCTACCAGTTCTCTGAGATACCTCCTATGGTTATGTATTCCAGGAACTGTGTTATTTGCCACTGTCTTTGCTAAACTTGAATACTGCTTGTTATCACACGGAGTTTGTTAATAAACTTTTATTTTGAATTTTAAACTGGTTGTCATGGTCACACCTTCGGGTAATCATTCTGCACTTACATGTCCAGGGGTCTGATTAAACCTCCCAGGTTTAATTTCAACTCAGCCCCTACAACTGAGGCTTCCTCCCGTCAGCCTAAACCCTCAGTTGTGACAGCTATACTGTGTGGCGTAATGTGAATTAGGGGCTATACTGTGTGGTGGAATGTGAATTAGGGGCTATACTGTGTGGTGTAATGTGAATTAGGGGCTATACTGTGTGGTAGAATGTGAATTAGTGGCTATACTGTGTGGCGTAATGTGGATAAGGGGCTATACTGTGTGGTGGAATGTGAATTAGGGGCTATATTGTGTGGTGTAATGTGAATAAGGGACTCTACTGTGTGGTGTAACGTGAATTAGGGTCTATACTGTGTGGTGGAATGTGAATAAGGGGCTATACTCTGTGGCGTAATGTGAATTAGGGGCTATACTGTGTGGTGGAATGTAAATTAGGGGCTATACTGTGTGGTGTAATGTGGATAAGGGACTATACTGTGTGGTGTAATGTGAATTAGGGTCTATACTGTGTGGTGGAATGTGAATAAGGGGCTATACTGTGTGGTGTAATGTGAATTAGGGGCTATACTGTGTGGTGGAATGTAAATTAGGGGCTATACTGTGTGGTGGAATGTAAATTAGGGGCTATACTGTGTGGTGTAATGTGAATTAGGGGCTATACTGTGTGGTGGAATGTGAATTAGGGTCTATACTGTGTGGTGGAATGTGAATAAGGGGCTATACTCTGTGGCGTAATGTGAATTAGGGGCTATACTGTGTGGTGGAATGTAAATTAGGGGCTATACTGTGTGGTGGAATGTAAATTAGGGGCTATACTGTGTGGCGTAATGTGAATTAGGGGCTATACTGTGTGGTGGAATGTGAATTAGGGGCTATACTGTGTGGTGTAATGTGGATAAGGGGCTATACTGTGTGGTGGAATGTGAATTAGGGTCTATACTGTGTGGTGGAATGTGAATAAGGGGCTATACTCTGTGGCGTAATGTGAATTAGGGGCTATACTGTGTGGTGGAATGTAAATTAGGGGCTATACTGTGTGGTGGAATGTAAATTAGGGGCTATACTGTGTGGTGTAATGTGAATTAGGGGCTATACTGTGTGGCGTAATGTGAATTAGGGGCTATACTGTGTGGTGGAATGTGAATTAGGGGCTATACTGTGTGGTGTAATGTGGATAAGGGGCTATACTGTGTGGTGGAATGTGAATTAGGGGCTATACTGTGTGGTGTAATGTGAATTAGGGGCTATACTCTGTGGCGTAATGTGAATTAGGGGCTATACTGTGTGGTGGAATGTGAATTAGGGGCTATACTGTGTGGTGTAATGTGGATAAGGGGCTATACTGTGTGGTGGAATGTGAATTAGGGGCTATACTGTGTGGTGTAATGTGAATTAGGGGCTATACTCTGTGGCGTAATGTGAATTAGGGGCTATACTGTGTGGTGGAATGTGAATTAGGGGCTATACTGTGTGGTGTAATGTGGATAAGGGGCTATACTGTGTGGTGGAATGTGAATTAGGGGCTATACTGTGTGGTGTAATGTGAATTAGGGGCTATACTCTGTGGCGTAATGTGAATTAGGGGCTATACTGTGTGGTGGAATGTGAATTAGGGGCTATACTGTGTGGTGTAATGTGAATTAGGGGCTATACTCTGTGGCGTAATGTGAATTAGGGGCTATACTGTGTGGTGGAATGTGAATTAGGGGCTATACTGTGTGGTGGAATGTGAATTAGGGGCTATACTGTGTGGTGGAATGTGAATTAGGGGCTATACTGTGTGGTGGAATGTGAATTAGGGGCTATACTGTGTGGTGGAATGTGGATAAGGGGCTATACTGTGTGGTGGAATGTGGATAAGGGGCTATACTGAGTGGTGTAATGTGGATAAGGGGCTATACTGTGTGGTGGAATGTGAATTAGGGGCTATACTCTGTGGCGTAATGTGGATAAGGGGCTATACTGTGTGGTGGAATGTGAATTAGGGGCTATACTCTGTGGTGGAAAGTGAATTAGGGGCTATACTCTGTGGCGTAATGTGGATAAGGGGCTATACTGTGTGGTGGAATGTGAATTAGGGGCTATACTGTGTGGTGGAATGTGAATTAGGGGCTATACTGTGTGGTGGAATGTGGATAAGGGGCTATACTGTGTGGTGTAATGTGGATAAGGGGCTATACTGTGTGGTGGAATGTGAATTAGGGGCTATACTGTGTGGTGGAATGTGGATAAGGGGCTATACTGTGTGGTGAAATGTGAATTAGGGGCTATACTCTGTGGCGTAATGTGGATAAGGGGCTATACTGTGTGGTGGAATGTGAATTAGGGGCTATACTGTGTGGTGTAATGTGAATTAGGGGCTATACTGTGTGGTGGAATGTGAATTAGGGGCTATACTGTGTGGTGGAATGTGAATTAGGGGCTATACTGTGTGGTGGAATGTGGATAAGGGGCTATACTGTGTGGTGTAATGTGGATAAGGGGCTATACTGTGTGGTGGAATGTGAATTAGGGGCTATACTGTGTGGTGGAATGTGGATAAGGGGCTATACTGTGTGGTGGAATGTGAATTAGGGGCAATACTCTGTGGCGTAATGTGGATAAGGGGCACTACTTTATGGCATAGTGTGAATAAGGGACACTGCTGTGTATGACAGGCCCAGCATTACAGTGCTTATGGTCTGATACACAACTTGCAGATATTTACGTAAATCTCAGATGTTTCATGATCTGCAATGTTGGTCGCAGTCCCCAAAAGGCTGTAGCATGATTGACATACTGCTGGCATTTGGGGGTGGTGATGGGGAGAGCTACAGAAAACGGGCATATCGGACAAAGCCACAGACTGCTTCCTTGGCCCTGGCAGCAGCAGTAAGCTGTCCGATGGTCGCGCAGATGATCCGATGCTGCATCATCGGACACAGTAGTGGTTCAGTGGCTTCTGCATAGTTTCGGACAGGTGCTGTGCACACAGGTAAGTGTCTACCTCTGAATCAGCCCCAGAGCCTGTAGACAATGTAATGAAGGACCTTTACACGACTTACTTCCTTCACAGCTAGGCCTGTTATCTGCTCCTCACTGTGCATCAGATGGACGGAGGACACGGCGGCTGACTCGGGATTTCCTGTCAGGTTTTGTAGTATTGTGTGATCTGGTTTCCTGTTCCGGATGTTCTGTAATCTTTTCATTTTCCCAACCTTGCTTTTCAGCTCCAAAATATTTCTACACATCAGTATTATAAAGGTACCTGTCACATGGGCAGCTCTACGTACGCGGGACAGTCACGAAATGAGTACATGAATTTGCGCTACAGTGTTCTCACCCCACTATATTTTTCGGGTGGTCCCTGCTGCCGGCACGGTGATTCAGCGGCATCGGCACTCGTCAGCTTGAGGAGAGGACAGTCTGTGTATGAGTCTGTGTGTGCCAGGTGGAGCCTGCGGGTTGTCACTACTGGAGCTGCTGCGGCGCTGTCCCCGGCCGCGGTCCCTTGCAAACCTGCTTGTGCTGCTTCCAGTCCTGCCACTGGTGCTCTACTGCTGCTGCCCTCCCCGGCCGGATCCCGCCATCGGACGGCTCCTTCCCTGCTGCCCAGAGTATCGCACTGCTCGCTATACGGATCCTAATAACGGCGATCCGGCTGCGTCATCCGCCTGCTGGGATAATGATACCAGGCTCCTTGTTACCGGGACATCACTGCGCTGCTGCTCGCTGTACGGATCTAATAACGGCGATCCGGCTGCGTCATCCGCCTGCTGGGATAATGATACCAGGCTCCTTGTTACCGGGACATCACTGCGCTGCTGCTCGCTGTACGGATCTAATAACGGCGATCCGGCTGCGTCATCCGCCTGCTGGGATAATGATACCAGGCTCCTTGTTACCGGGACATCACTGCGCTGCTGCTCGCTGTACGGATCTAATAACGGCGATCCGGCTGCGTCATCCGCCTGCTGGGATAATGATACCAGGCTCCTTGTTACGGGGACATCACTGCGCTGCTGCTCGCTGTACGGATCTAATAACGGCGATCCGGCTGCGTCATCCGCCTGCTGGGATAATGATACCAGGCTCCTTGTTACAGGGACATCACTGCGCTGCTGCTCGCTGTACGGATCTAATAACGGCGATCCGGCTGCGTCATCCGCCTGCTGGGATAATGATACCAGGCTCCTTGTTACCGGGACATCACTGCGCTGCTGCTCGCTGTACGGATCTAATAACGGCGATCCGGCTGCGTCATCCGCCTGCTGGGATAATGATACCAGGCTCCTTGTTACCGGGACATCACTGCGCTGCTGCTCGCTGTACGGATCTAATAACGGCGATCCGGCTGCGTCATCCGCCTGCTGGGATAATGATACCAGGCTCCTTGTTACCGGGACATCACTGCGCTGCTGCTCGCTGTACGGATCTAATAACGGCGATCCGGCTGCGTCATCCGCCTGCTGGGATAATGATACCAGGCTCCTTGTTACCGGGACATCACTGCGCTGCTGCTCGCTGTACGGATCTAATAACGGCGATCCGGCTGCGCCATCCGCCTGCTGGGATAATGATACCAGGCTCCTTGTTACCGGGACATCACTGCGCTGCTGCTCGCTGTACGGATCTAATAACGGCGATCCGGCTGCGTCATCCGCCTGCTGGGATAATGATACCAGGCTCCTTGTTACCGGGACATCACTGCGCTGCTGCTCGCTGTACGGATCTAATAACGGCGATCCGGCTGCGTCATCCGCCTGCTGGGATAATGATACCAGGCTCCTTGTTACCGGGACATCACTGCGCTGCTGCTCGCTGTACGGATCTAATAACGGCGATCCGGCTGCGTCATCTGCCTGCTGGGATAATGATACCAGGCTCCTTGTTACGGGGACATCACTGCGCTGCTGCTCGCTGTACGGATCTAATAACGGCGATCCGGCTGCGTCATCCGCCTGCTGGGATAATGATACCAGGCTCCTTGTTACGGGGACATCACTGCGCTGCTGCTCGCTATACGGATCTAATAACGGCGATCCGGCTGCGTCATCCGCCTGCTGGGATAATGATACCAGGCTCCTTGTTACGGGGACATCACTGCGCTGCTGCTCGCTGTACGGATCTAATAACGGCGATCCGGCTGCGTCATCCGCCTGCTGGGATAATGATACCAGGCTCCTTGTTACCGGGACATCACTGCGCTGCTGCTCGCTGTACGGATCTAATAACGGCGATCCGGCTGCGTCATCCGCCTGCTGGGATAATGATACCAGGCTCCTTGTTACAGGGACATCACTGCGCTGCTGCTCGCTGTACGGATCTAATAACGGCGATCCGGCTGCGTCATCCACCTGCTGGGATAATGATACCAGGCTCCTTGTTACCGGGACATCACTGCGCTGCTGCTCGCTGTACGGATCTAATAACGGCGATCCGGCTGCGTCATCCGCCTGCTGGGATAATGATACCAGGCTCCTTGTTACGGGGACATCACTGCGCTGCTGCTCGCTGTACGGATCTAATAACGGCGATCCGGCTGCGTCATCCGCCTGCTGGGATAATGACACCAGGCTCCTTGTTACCGGGACATCACTGCGCTGCTGCTCGCTGTACGGATCTAATAACGGCGATCCGGCTGCGTCATCCGCCTGCTGGGATAATGATACCAGGCTCCTTGTTACAGGGACATCACTGCGCTGCTGCTCGCTGTACGGATCTAATAACGGCGATCCGGCTGCGTCATCCGCCTGCTGGGATAATGATACCAGGCTCCTTGTTACAGGGACATCACTGCGCTGCTGCTCGCTGTACGGATCTAATAACGGCGATCCGGCTGCGTCATCCGCCTGCTGGGATAATGATACCAGGCTCCTTGTTACCGGGACATCACTGCGCTGCTGCTCGCTATACGGATCCTAATAACGGCGATCCGGCTGCGTCATCCGCCTGCTGGGATAATGATACCAGGCTCCTTGTTACCGGGACATCACTGCGCTGCTGCTCGCTATACGGATCTAATAACTGCGATCCGGCTGCGTCATCCGCCTGCTGGGATAATGATACCAGGCTCCTTGTTACCGGGACATCACTGCGCTGCTGCTCGCTATACGGATCTAATAACTGCGATCCGGCTGCGTCATCCGCCTGCTGGGATAATGATACCAGGCTCCTTGTTACCGGGACATCACTGCGCTGCTGCTCGCTGTACGGATCTAATAACGGCGATCCGGCTGCGTCATCCGCCTGCTGGGATAATGATACCAGGCTCCTTGTTACCGGGACATCACTGCGCTGCTGCTCGCTGTACGGATCTAATAACGGCGATCCGGCTGCGTCATCCGCCTGCTGGGATAATGATACCAGGCTCCTTGTTACCGGGACATCACTGCGCTGCTGCTCGCTGTACGGATCTAATAACGGCGATCCGGCTGCGTCATCCGCCTGCTGGGATAATGATACCAGGCTCCTTGTTACCGGGACATCACTGCGATGCTGCTCGCTGTACGGATCTAATAACGGCGATCCGGCTGCGTCATCCGCCTGCTGGGATAATGATACCAGGCTCCTTGTTACGGGGACATCACTGCGCTGCTGCTCGCTGTACGGATCTAATAACGGCGATCCGGCTGCGTCATCCGCCTGCTGGGATAATGATACCAGGCTCCTTGTTACAGGGACATCACTGCGCTGCTGCTCGCTGTACGGATCTAATAACGGCGATCCGGCTGCGTCATCCACCTGCTGGGATAATGATACCAGGCTCCTTGTTACGGGGACATCACTGCGCTGCTGCTCGCTGTACAGGCCTGGCGCAGCTCCCACCGTAGTCACCCTCATGCAGGTTGAAGCAATGGCATCAAACTGTGTAAGGGTGAGAATGTGTCTGGTCGCCCCGATTCTGTCCGCTTAATTCTTCACATACAGACAAGTATTAGGAAATACTCCCTTTAATAACCACTATATTATCTCACACACAGGAACATTGTGATGACAGACAGCCACCCTCAGACGCTCACCATTAGCCATGAGAAACTTGGGGATCAAATCCACGTTCCAATCGCGTCCTCTCCCCATGCTCTCAGCAGGTCCATCTGGGATCTCAAAGCGTTTATAGAGCTGTAGGAATAAAAGACGGAGCTTGGTGAGGATGTGTGTGCCAGCTGACAGAGGTATTACTGTTCCCAACCATTACCCACAGTGGCTTGTTTGTGCTTTACACACTGCGCATGTTCCAGCGCAGCGCTTTGTAAATAACAAAAATTAAATACAAATAAAAATGATAGATAATAGAAAAAATAAAAAATAAGAAAAAAATATATAAAAAATTAGATAGCAATAAATATTACATTTAAAAAAATAAGAATTTACTTACCGATAATTCTATTTCTCATAGTCCGTAGTGGATGCTGGGACTCCGTCAGGACCATGGGGAATAGCGGGCTCCGCAGGAGACAGGGCACATCTAAAAAAGCTTTTAGGTCACATGGTGCGTACTGGCTCCTCCCCCCATGACCCTCCCCCAAGCCTCAGCTAGGTACTGTGCCCGGACGAGCGTACACAATAAGGAAGGATCTTGAATCCCGGGTAAGACTCATACCAGCCACACCAATCACACCGTACAACTTGTGATCTGAACCCAGTTAACAGTATGATAACACAAACGAAGTAGCCTCTGAACAGATGGCTCACAACAACAGTAATAACCCGATTTTTGTAACAATAACTATGTACAAGCATTGCAGACAATCCGCACTTGGGATGGGCGCCCAGCATCCACTACGGACTATGAGAAATAGAATTATCGGTAAGTAAATTCTTATTTTCTCTAACGTCCTAGTGGATGCTGGGACTCCGTCAGGACCATGGGGATTATACCAAAGCTCCCAAACGGGCGGGAGAGTGCGGATGACTCTGCAGCACCGAATGAGAGAACTCCAGGTCCTCTTTAGCCAGAGTATCAAATTTGTAAAATTTTACAAACGTGTTCTCCCCTGACCACGTAGCTGCTCGGCAAAGTTGTAATGCCGAGACTCCTCGGGCAGCCGCCCAGGATGAGCCCACCTTCCTTGTGGAATGGGCCTTTACAGATTTAGGCTGTGGCAGGCCTGCCACAGAATGTGCAAGTTGGATTGTACTACATATCCAACGTGCAATCGTCTGTTTAGACGCAGGAGCACCCAACTTGTTGGGTGCATACAATGTAAACAACGAGTCAGATTTTCTGACTCCAGCTGTCCTTGAAATATATATTTTTAATGCTCTGACAACGTCCAGTAACTTGGAGTCCTCCAAGTCGCTAGTAGCCGCAGGCACCACAATAGGCTGGTTCAAGTGAAATGCCGAAACCACCTTAGGGAGAAATTGAGGACGTGTCCTCAATTCTGCCCTGTCCGAATGGAATATCAGATATGGGCTTTTGTATGACAAAGCTGCCAACTCCGAAACTCTCCTGGCTGAAGCCAGGGCCAATAGCATGGTTACCTTCCATGTAAGGTATTTTAAATCTACCGATTTTAAAGGCTCAAACCAATGAGATTTGAGAAAATTTAGAACCACGTTCAAATCCCACGGTGCCACTGGAGGCACTATTGGGGGTTGTATATGTAGTACACCTTTGACAAAAGTTTGTACTTCAGGCACTGACGCCAATTCCTTCTGGAAGAAAATTGATAAGGCCGAAATTTGAACTTTACTGGACCCCAATTTGAGGCCCATAGACAATCCTGCTTGCAGGAAATGTAAGAATCGACCCAATTGAAATTCTTCCGTTGGAGCCTTCTTGGCCTCACACCACGCAACATATTTTCTCCAAATGCGGTGATAATGTTGTGCGGTCACTTCTTTCCTGGCTTTAATTAAAGTAGGAATAACTTCCTCAGGAATGCCCTTCTCTTTTAGAATCCGGCGTTCAACCGCCATGCCGTCAAACGCAGCCGCGGTAAGTCTTGGAACATACAAGGTCCCTGCTGAAGCAGATCCCTTCTTAGAGGTAGAGGCCACGGATCCTCCGTGAGCATCTCTTGAAGTTCCGGATACCAAGTTCTTCTTGGCCAGTCCGGAGCTACCAGTATTGTTCTTACTCCTCTTTTCCGTATAATTCTCAGTACCTGTGGTATGAGAGGCAGAGGAGGGAACACATACACTGACTGGTACACCCACGGTGTTACCAGAGCGTCCACAGCTATTGCCTGAGGGTCTCTTGACCTGGCGCAATACCTGTCCAATTTTTTGTTGAGGCGAGACGCCATCATGTCCACCTTTGGTTTTTCCCAACGGTTCACAATCATGTGGAAAACTTCTGGATGAAGTCCCCACTCTCCCGGGTGAAGGTCGTGTCTGCTGAGGAAATCTGCTTCCTAGTTGTCCACTCCCGGGATGAACACTGCTGACAGTGCTACGACATGATTCTCCGCCCAGCGCAGAATCCTTGCAGCTTCTGCCATTGCACTCCTGCTTCTCGTGCCGCCTTGTCGGTTTACGTGGGCGACTGCCGTGATGTTGTCGGACTGGATCAACACCGGCTGACCCTGAAGCAGCGGTTTTGCCAGACTTAGAGCATTGTAGATCGCTCTTAGCTCCAGTATATTTATGTGAAGAGACGTCTCCAGGTTTGACCACACGCCCTGGAAGTTTCTTCCCTTTGTGACTGCTCCCCAACCTCGTAGGCTGGCATCCGTAGTCACCAGGACCCAGTCCTGTATGCCGAATCTGCGGCCCACTAACAGATGGGCAGTCTGCAACCACCACAGGAGAGACAACCTTGTTCTCGGTGACAGTGTTATCCGCTGATGCATGTGCAGATGCGATCCGGACCATTTGTCCAGCAGATCCCACTGAAATGTTCGTGCATGGAATCTGCCGAATGGAATCGCTTCGTACGAAGCCACCATCTTTCCCAGGACTCTTGTGCATTGATGTACTGACACAGTTCCTGGTTTTAGGAGGTTCTTGACAAGTTCGGATAACTCCCTTGCTTTCTCTTCCGGGAGAAATACCTTTTTCTGAACCGTGTCCAGAATCATGCCCAGGAACAGCAGATGTGTTGTCGGGGTCAATTGAGATTTTGGAAGATTTAGAATCCACCCGTGTTGCTGCAGCACTACTTGTGTTAGCGCTACACCGACTTCCAGCTGTTCTCTGGACTTTGCCCTTATCAGGAGATCGTCCAAGTAAGGGATAATTAATACGCCTTTTCTTCGTAGAAGAACCATCATTTCGGTCATTACCTTGGTAAAGACCCGAGGGGCCGTGGACAACCCAAACGGCAGCGTTTGAAACTGATAATGACAGTCTTGTATCACGAACCTGAGATACCCTTGGTGTGAGGGGTAAATCGGGACATGTAGATAAGCATCTTTTATGTCCAAGGACACCATGAAGTCTCCTTCTTCCAGATTCGCTATCACTGCTCTGAGTGACTCCATCTTGAACTTGAATTTCTTTATGTACAGGTTCAAGGATTTCAGATTTAGAATAGGCCTTACCGAACCGTCCGGTTTCGGTACCACAAATAGTGTGGAATAATACCCCTTTCCCTGTTGTAGGAGGGGTACCTTGACTATCACCTGCTGAGAATACAGCTTGTGAATGGCTTCCAAAACCGACGTCCTTTCTGAGGGAGACGTTGGTAAAGCAGACTTTAGGAACCGGCGAGGGGGAGACCTTTCGAACTCCAGCATGTAACCCTGAGATACTATCTGCAGGACCCACGGGTCCACTTGTGAGTGAACCCATTGATTGCTGAAAATCTTGAGTCGACCCCCCACCGTTCCTGAGTCCGCTTGTAAAGCCCCAGCGTCATGCTGATGGCTTTGTAGAAGCCGGGGCGGGCTTCTGTTCCTGGGCAGGGGCTGCTTGCTGCCCTTTCTTACCCTTTCCTCTGCCTCGCGGCAGATAAGACTGTCCTTTTGGTCGCTTTTTATAGGAGCGAAAGGACTGCGGCTGAAAAGACGGTGTCTTTTTCTGTTGGGAGGGGGTCTGAGGTAAAAAAGTGGATTTGCCGGCAGTTGCCGTGGCCACCAGGTCCGAAAGACCGACCCCAAACAATTCCTCTCCTTTATATGGCAATACTTCCATATGCCTCTTGGAATCCGCATCACCTGACCACTGTCGCGTCCATAAACTTCTTCTGGCAGATATGGACATCGCGCTTACTCTTGATGCTAGAGTACAAACATCCCTCTGAGCATCTCGCATATAAAGGAAAGCATCCTTTAATTGCTCTAGAGTCAATAAAATACTGTCCCTATCCAGGGTATCAATATTTTCAGTCAGAGAATCCAACCACACTACCCCAGCACTGCACATCCAGGCTGAGGCTATTGCCGGTCGCAGTATAACACCAGTATGTGTGTATATACTCTTCAGTGTAGTTTCCAGCCTCCTATCTGCTGGATCCTTGAGGGCGGCCGTATCAGGAGACGGCAACGCCACTTGCTTTGATAAACGTGTGAGCGCCTTATCCACCCTAGGGGGTGTTTCCCAGCGCGCCCTAACCTCTGGTGGGAAAGGGTATAATGCCAATAACTTCTTGGAAATTAGCAGTTTTCTATCGGGGTTAACCCACGCTTCATCACACACGTCATTCAATTCCTCTGATTCTGGAAAAAATACAGGTAGTTTTTTCACCCCCCACATAATACCCCTTTTTGAGGTACCAGCAGTATCAGAGATCTGCAAAGCCTCCTTCATTGCCGTGATCATATAACGTGTGGCCCTATTGGAAAATACGTTTGTTTCTTCACCGTCGACACTAGATTCATCTGTGTCGGTACCCGTGTCGACTGACTGAGGTAAAGGACGTTTTACAGCCCCTGACGGTGTCTGAGACGCCTGAACCGGTACTAACTGGTTTGCCGGGCGTCTTATTTCGTCAACTGACTTTTGTAATGTGCTGACATTATCACGTAATTCCATAACTAAAGCCATCCATTCCGGTGTCGACTCCCTAGGGGGTGACATTACCATCATCGGCAATTGCTCTGCCTCCACACCAACATCGTCCTCATACATGTCGACACACACGTACCGACACACAGCAGCCACACAGGGAATGCTCTAATCGAAGACAGGACCCCCTAGCCCTTTGGGGAGACAGAGGGAGAGTTTGCCAGCACACACCAAAAGCGCTATAAATGTATATAAACAACCCTAGAAGGTGTTGTTTACTATATATGCGCTCTTAATATATAAATATCGCCAATTTATGCCCCCCTTCTCTTTGTTACCCTGTTTCTGTAGTGCAGTGCAGGGGAGAGACCTGGGAGCCTTCCTCACCAGCGGAGCTGAGCAGGAAAATGGCGCTGAGTGCTGAGGAGAATAAGCTCCGCCCCTTTTTCGGCGGGCTTTTCCCCGGTTTTTAAGAAACTGGCCTGGGTTAAAATACATACATATAGCCTTAATGGCTATATGTGATGTATTTATTTTGCCACTAAAGGTAATTATATTGCTGCCCAGGGCGCCCCCAGCAGCGCCCTGCACCCTCCGTGACTGAGTCAGTGAGCCGTGTGACAACAATGGCGCACAGCTGCCGTGCTGTGCGCTACCTTCAAGAAGACTGAGGAGTCTTCTGCCGCCTGCTTTCCGGACCTCCGTTCTGCCGTCTCTTCAGCGTCTGTAAGGGGGATCGGCGGCGCGGCTCCGGGACGAACCCCAGGCTGACCTGTGTTCCGACTCCCTCTGGAGCTAAGTGTCCAGTAGCCTAAGACTCCAATCCATCCTGCACGCAGGTGAGTTGGAAATCTCTCCCCTAAGTCCCTCGATGCAGTGATCCTGTTGCCAGCAGGAATCACTGAGATTGAAACCTAAAAAAAACTTTTCTAAACAGCTCTTTAGGAGAGCCACCTAGATTGCACCCTCTCGGACGGGCACAAAAACCTAACTGAGGCTTGGGGGAGGGTCATGGGGGGAGGAGCCAGTACGCACCATGTGACCTAAAAGCTTTTTTAGATGTGCCCTGTCTCCTGCGGAGCCCGCTATTCCCCATGGTCCTGACGGAGTCCCAGCATCCACTAGGACGTTAGAGAAATAAGAATTTACTTACCGATAATTCTATTTCTTGTAGTCCGTAGTGGATGCTGGGAACTCCGTAAGGACCATGGGGAATAGCGGCTCCGCAGGAGACTGGGCACAAAAAGTAAAAGCTTTAGACTAGCTGGTGTGTACTGGCTCCTCCCCCTATGACCCTCCTCCAAGCCTCAGTTAAGATACTGTGCCCGGACGAGCGTACATAATAAGGAAGGATCTTGAATCCCGGGTAAGACTCATACCAGCCACACCAATCACACCGTACAACTCGTGATCTGAACCCAGTTAACAGTATGATAACCGTAGGAGCCTCTGAAAAGATGGCTTCCAACAATAAACAACCCGATTTGTTTGTAACAATAACTATATACAAGTATTGCAGACAATCCGCACTTGGGATGGGCGCCCAGCATCCACTACGGACTACGAGAAATAGAATTATCGGTAAGTAAATTCTTATTTTCTTTGACGTCCTAGTGGATGCTGGGAACTCCGTAAGGACCATGGGGATTATACCAAAGCTCCCAAACGGGCGGGAGAGTGCGGATGACTCTGTAGCACCGAATGAGAGAACTCCAGGTCCTCCTCAGCCAGGGTATCAAATTTGTAGAATTTAGCAAACGTGTTTGCCCCTGACCAAGTAGCTGCTCGGCAAAGTTGTAAAGCCGAGACCCCTCGGGCAGCCGCCCAAGATGAGCCCACCTTCCTTGTGGAATGGGCTTTTACAGATTTTGGCTGTGGCAGGCCTGCCACAGAATGTGCAAGTTGAATTGTACTACAAATCCAACGAGCAATCGTCTGCTTAGAAGCAGGAGCACCCAGCTTGTTGGGTGCATACAGTATAAACAGCGAGTCAGATTTTCTGACTCCAGCCGTCCTGGAAACATATATTTTCAGGGCCCTGACTACGTCCAGCAACTTGGAGTCCTCCAAGTCCCTAGTAGCCACAGGTACCACAATAGGTTGATTCATGTGAAACGCTGAAACCACCTTAGGGAGAAATTGAGGACGAGTCCTCAATTCCGCCCTATCCGAATGAAATATCAGGTAAGGGCTTTTATAGGATAAAGCCGCCAATTCTGATACGCGCCTGGCTGAAGCCAGGGCCAACAGCATTACCACTTTCCATGTGAGATATTTCAAATCCACTGTGGCAAGTGGTTTAAACCAATGTGATTTTAGGAACCCTAAAACTACATTGAGATCCCAAGGTGCCACTGGAGGCACAAAAGGAGGCTGTATATGCAGTACCCCTTTGACAAACGTCTGAACTTCAGGCACTGAAGCCAGTTCTTTCTGGAAGAAGATCGACAGGGCCGAAATTTGAACCTTAATGGATCCTAATTTTAGGCCCATAGACAATCCTGCTTGCAGGAAATGTAGGAAACGACCCAGTTGAAATTCCTCCGTAGGGGCCTTCTTGGCCTCACACCACGCAACATATTTTCGCCAAATGCGATGATAATGTTTTTCAGTTACATCCTTCCTGGCCTTGATCAGGGTAGGGATGACTTCATCTGGAATGCCTTTTTCCTTCAGGATCCGGCGTTCAACCACCATGCCGTCAAACGCAGCCGCGGTAAGTCTTGGAACAGACAAGGTCCCTGCTGGAGCAGGTCCTTCCTTAGAGGTAGAGGCCACGGGTCCTCCGTGAGCATCTCTTGCAGCTCCGGGTACCAAGTTCTTCTTGGCCAATCCGGAGCCACGAGTATCGTTCTTACTCCTCTCCTTCTTATGATTCTCAGTACTTTTGGTATGAGAGGAAGAGGAGGGAACACATATACCGACTGGAACACCCACGGAGTTACCAGCGCGTCCACCGCTATTGCCTGAGGGTCCCTTGACCTGGCGCAATATCTGTCCAGTTTCTTGTTGAGACGGGACGCCATCATGTCCACCTTTGGTTTTTCCCAACGGTTTACAATCACTTGGAAGACTTCTGGATGAAGTCCCCACTCCCCCGGGTGGAGGTCGTGTTGTCCGACTGGATCAATACCGGTTGACCCTGAAGCAGAGGCCTTGCTTGACTTAGGGCATTGTAAATGGCCCTTAGCTCTAGGATATTTATGTGAAGAGACGTCTCCATGCTTGACCACAAGCCCTGGAAATTTCTTCCCTGTGTGACTGCTCCCCAGCCTCTCAGGCTGGCATCCGTGGTCACCAGCATCCAATCCTGAATGCCGAATCTGCGGCCCTCTAGAAGATGAGCCTTCTGTAACCACCACAGGAGAGATACCCTTGTCCTTGGAGATAGGGTTATCCGCTGATGCATCTGAAGATGCGATCCGGACCATTTGTCCAGCAGATCCCACTGAAAAGTTCTTGCATGGAATCTTCCGAATGGAATCGCTTCGTAAGAAGCCACCATTTTTCCCAGGACTCTCGTGCACTGATGCACTGACACTTGTCCTGGTTTTAGGAGGTTCCTGACTAGCTCGGATAACTCCCTGGCCTTCTCCTCCGGGAGAAACACCTTTTTCTGGACTGTGTCCAGAATCATCCCTAGGAACAGTAGACGTGTTGTCGGAATCAGCTGTGATTTTGGGATATTTAGAATCCACCCGTGCTGACGTAGCACTACCTGAGATAGTGCTACTCCGACCTCTAACTGTTCCCTGGACCTTGCCCTTATCAGGAGATCGTCCAAGTAAGGGATAATTAATACGCCTTTTCTTAGAAGAAGAATCATCATTTCGGCCATTACCTTGGTAAAGACCCGTGGTGCCGTGGACAATCCAAACGGCAGCGTCTGAAACTGATAATGACAGTTTTGTATCACAAACCTGAGGTACCCTTGGTGAGAAGGGTAGATTGGGACATGGAGATAAGCATCCTTGATGTCTAGAGATACCATATAGTCCCCTTCTTCCAGGTTCGCTATCACTGCTCTGAGTGACTCCATCTTGAATTTGAACCTTTTTATGTAAGTGCTCAAAGATTTTAGATTTAAAATTGGTCTCACCGAGCCGTCCGGCTTCGGTACCACAAACAGCGTGGAATAATACCCCTTTCCCTGTTGTAGGAGGGGTACCTTGATTATCACCTGCTGGGAATACAGCTTGTGAATAGCTTCCAATACTGCCTCCCTGCCAGAGGGAGACGTTGGTAGAGCAGACTTCAGGAACCGGCGAGGGGGAGACGTCTCGAATTCCAATTTGTACCCCTGTGATACTACCTGCAGGATCCAGGGGTCCACTTGCGAGTGAGCCCACTGCGCGCTGAAATTCTTGAGACGGCCCCCCACCGTGCCCGAGTCTGCTTGCAGAGCCCCAGCGTCATGCTGAGGACTTGGCAGAAGCGGGGGAGGGCTTCTGCTCCAGGGAAGAGGCTGCATGGTGCAGTCTTTTTCCCCTTCCTCTGCCCCGGGGCAGGAACGAGCGGCCTTTTTCCCTCTTGCCCTTATAGGGACGAAAGGACTGGGTTTGAAAAGACGGTGTCTTTTTCTGCTGAGAGGTGACCTGGGGTAAAAAGGTGGATTTTCCAGCCGTTGCTGTGGCCACCAGGTCCGATAGACCGACCCCAAATAACTCCTCCCCTTTATACGGCAATACTTCCATATGTCGTTTGGAATCCGCATCACCTGACCACTGTCGCGTCCATAACGTTCTTCTGGCAGAAATGGACATCGCACTTACTCTAGATGCCAGGGTGCAAATATCCCACTGTGCATCTCGCATATATAGTAATGCATCCTTTAAATGCTCTATAGTTAATAATATACTGTCCCTATCCAGGGTATCAATATTTTCAGTCAGGGAATCCGACCAAGCCACTCCAGCGCTGCACATCCAGGCTGAGGCGATCGCTGGTCGCAGTATAACACCGGTATGTGTGTATATACCTTTTAAGATATTTTACAGCCTTCTATCAGCTGGTTCCTTGAGAGCGGCCGTATCAGGAGACGGTAACGCCACTTGTTTTGATAAGCGTGTGAGCGCCTTATCTACCCTAGGGGGTGTTTCCCAACGTGCCCTAACCTCTGGCGGGTAAGGGTATAGTGCCAATAATTTATTAGAAATCAGCAGTTTTTTATCGGGGGAAACCCACGCTTTATCACACACCTCATTTAATTCATCTGACTCAGGAAAAACCACTGGTAGTTTTTTCACACCCCACATAATACCCTTTTTTGTGGTACTTGTAGTGTCAGAAATGTTCAATGCCTCCTTCATTGCCGTGATCATGTAACGTGTGGCCCTACTGGACATTACGTTTGTCTCGTCACCGTCGACACTGGATTCAGTATCCGTGTCAGGGTCTGTGTCGACCATCTGAGGTAACGGGCGTTTTAGCGCCCCTGACGGTGTCTGATACGCCTGAACAGGCACTAATTGATTTGTCGGCTGTCTCATGTCGTCAACAGTTTTTTGCAAAGTGCTGACATTGTCACGTAATTCTTTAATTACTACCATCCAGTCAGGTGTCGACTCCCTAGGGGGTGACATCACTAACACAGGCAATTGCTCTGCTTCCACATCATTTTCCTCCTCATACATGTCGACACAATCGTACCGACACCCAGCACACACACAGGGAATGCTCTGATAGAGGACAGGACCCCACTAGCCCTTTGGGGAGACAGAGGGAGAGTTTGCCAGCACACACCAGAGCGCTATATATATACAGGGATAACCTTATATAAGTGTTACTCCCTGTTATAGCTGCTGTATTTATATATTAGCTGCCAATAGTGCCCCCCTCTCTTTTTTACCCTGTTTCTGTAGTGTTCAGGACTGCAGGGGAGAGTCAGGGAGCCGTCCTTCCAGCGGAGCTGTGAAAGAAAATGGCGCTTGTGTGCTGAGGAGAAAGGCTCCGCCCCCTTCACGGCGGCCTTTTCTCCCGCTTTTTTCAGGAAACTGGCAGGGGATAAATGCATCCATATAGCCCAGGAGCTATATGTGATGCATTTTTTTTAGCCATATAAGGTTTTTTTATATCGTTTTTATTGCGTCTCAGGGCGCTCCCCCCCAGCGCCCTGCACCCTCAGTGACCGGAGTGTGAAGTGTGCTGAGAGCAATGGCGCACAGCTGCAGTGCTGTGCGCTACCTTATTTGAAGACAGGAACGTCTTCTGCCGCCGCTTTCTCCGGACCTCTTCGCTCTTCTGGCTCTGTAAGGGGGCCGGCGGCGCGGCTCCGGGACCCATCCAGGCTGAACCTGTGATCGTCCCTCTGGAGCTAATGTCCAGTAGCCAAGAAGCCCAATCCACTCTGCAGTCAGGTGAGTTCGCTTCTTCTCCCCTTAGTCCCTCGATGCAGTGAGCCTGTTGCCAGCAGGACTCACTGAAAATAAAAAACCTATTTAAACTTTTACTTCTAAGCAGCTCAGGAGAGCCACCTAGCTTGCACCCTTCTCGTTCGGGCACAAAAATCTAACTGAGGCTTGGAGGAGGGTCATAGGGGGAGGAGCCAGTGCACACCAGCTAGTCTAAAGCTTTTACTTTTTGTGCCCAGTCTCCTGCGGAGCCGCTATTCCCCATGGTCCTTACGGAGTTCCCAGCATCCACTAGGACGTCAGAGAAATATAAAAGTGACGTTAGAGTAATGAGTTAATGTAAGGATACAAATAGTTCAGTTACTGTATCACCTTCTCTCCGAAAATAAGGATTCTTAGAAATACAAAGCCAAACCTCATGGGAGACCAATAATCTCAGGAATCGGGTCATTGTTATCAAAGCTGTCAAAATACATTGATTTCTTCCTTCAAGACATCGTCAGACAACAAATGAGTCCCCTCAAAAGACGCCATGTATCTACTACAAATACTGGACAATATACAATGGAAAGAGGACTTTACTTTCAGTACCAGTGACGGAAAATCACTGTATACCATGTATCAAACATAACAGCGGATACGACCACACTAGACACTTTCTCATGACAACGACAAACCTCCCAAATCAACGTCATAATGGAAAATATTGAATTTATTTTAACACAAAATTACTTCTAGTACAAAAACTAATTTTATTTGCAGTCAAAAGGTACCGCAATGGGTACATAGTCTGTGCCCAGTTACACAAACTTATTTGTAGCCAAGTGGGAGGAGGACCACATCTGGCAGGACAACAAGCACAGAGGTCATCTTCACTATTGGTTTACCTATACTGACTTTTCCATATGAAAGGGTGAGGAAGACGCTCTACAACATTTCCTATATGAATGCAAATGAAATAGGACTGAAGCATAAAGAGCCTTGAGATCTTCATCAAAACAAGACGATTCATTCTAAAACCCACATAAAAGAAGTCGGTGGAAACAGCACCATATCACACAAGAGCAACCACCACCGATGGGTAAGAAATATTCCAGATGGCCAATTCAGAAGAATATACAGAAACTGACAGAAGAGGCTACAAGGACGATTTCTCTGCAAAAAAGAACAAACAAAAGTAGCAGAACTAGAAAAAAGAACCTGATATCTTACAAGCAAATAAAGGATGACACCAACGAGTTCCAAACAGCGTTCATCTTGCAATGCAACCGTCAACACTAGACGATAAAGACCATCCTAGAGAACTCTCGGCACGCACTTATGCTTAACAGCAAGCTACAATCAATCCTTCCCCCAAACCAAAAATCATATATATAAAAAAAGCAAGGAATCTACTTCAGACACTGACAAAAACATTCATTCAAGAAGAGAAAGAAACACAGAAGAAAACCTCGACCCCAGGCTTCTACAACTGTCTAAATCGCATCTATTGCAAAAAAAAAAAAAAAAAAAAAAACATAAAAGAGAAACATACCAAACAAAAGAATTTTAGTCGAACAGAACTGGTAGAAAAAATAATATAAAACAACCAATATCCTGCAAAACGGAGTGACTAATATACTCAAAGAATGCCCCTGCAAGCAACAATATGTGGGGCAAACCAAGCAGAAAATGAAAACGAGAATAGACAAAAAAATAAGTGCTTTCTGTATAACACAGCAGTGGAAGAAGCGACGGGCTCGTCCCCAGTGCACAGAATGGAAGGTTAGGTCACACGGGACCTGACCACATAGGGGATTCCCGCTTACCGTCAGTAACCGCCTGTTACTGACTCCACCCACTGCGCTGTGGGCGGGTTTATGCTGCCACCACCAAACTCCTAACCTGCCGTGGCGTTTGGAACCACGGTTCTGCTCTGTATGTGCCGACACACTGCGTTACCACAAATGAGTAGTGTTGACGAATCCTTGCTAGGCCTCTACCGGTAGCTGGAGGAAGGAGGGACTTGGAGACGTTAGGTGCTTCCCTGGACAGCCAGAGGACGGGGCTATGGTTGGCATAACCCTGTAGGTCACAAGATGAAGCAATCTTCTTGAGGCAGATGATGTTTATTTGCTCAATAATAGTCTTAAAAAAGACTCTTTCCTATTGCTAGGGGCAACAGCATACAGCAAGATGTTCCAGCAGAATAAAGATGGTACAAATACACTCTGGAGGCTCACAGGCATCCTCTTTTTATCTCAGTTCTACACACAGTACCACAGGGGGGTAAGCCCTCCCTGTCTTCTCCAACCAATCAGGTTATCGCAGAAAATATAAATAAATACAAGTTACATTTCAAAAGTTAAGAATTAGATAAAGCACATTCCTGCTCCTCTTCATATATAACCAAACCAGTGGCTTTCCCCAACACAATCTGATTATCATCTTCCTGTCTCTTTCACAAATGTAAATGTAACTTGCATTTCAATTGCATTCACCCTCTCACACATAGACAACGTTCTTATACTGTAAATTAAACATAATCTGCATCACACATAATGCAGCCTAAGAAATGTTACATCAAACTGTTGTTACACGAAACCCACTAGTTTGCATTCATAAAACACAATCTGATTTAGCAGCAACTTGTGTCTCCATGCAAAACCAGTTCACACAATGGCCCTCATTCCGAGTTGTTCGCTCGCAAGGCGATTTTAGCAGAGTTACACACGCTAAGCCGCCGCCTACTGGGAGTGAATCTTAGCTTCTTAAAATTGCGAACGATGTATTCGCAATATTGCGATTACAAACTACTTAGCAGTTTCTGAGTAGCCTCAACCTTACTCGGCATCTGCGATCAGTTCAGTGCTTGTCGTTCCTGGTTTGACGTCACAAACACACCCAGCGTTCGGCCAGACACTCCTCCGTTTCTCCAGCCACTCCTGCGTTTTTTCCGGAAACGGTAGCGTTTTCATCCACACGCCCATAAAACGCCGTGTTTCCGCCCAGTAACACCCATTTCCTGTCAATCACACTACGATCGCCGGAGCGAAGAAAAAGCCGTGAGTAAAAAAAACTATCTTCATAGCAAAGTTACTTGGCGCAGTCGCAGTGCGACTATTGCGCATGCGCACTAAGCGAAATTTCACTGCGATGCGATGAAAAATAACGAGCGATCAACTCGGAATGAGGGCCAATATTCAGAGAACACAGCAACAAATCCTTTCACCTGCATGTGTCTATAAAGTTACACAGAGACACATCTCAATCTCAAAGAAATGGCTTGTCCATACACCCCTTTCCAGGTGCCAGGGTCATCAGCATCTCAATTCCTAGGTGAGAAGCTTCCAAGCCATTTGTCCTCAAACGTAAATGCATTTTAAAACCAACACAGCTTACACATTCCTTCTAAGTGCTGGCATTTGCATGCATTGTAAATGTGCAATCCTACAACTGTGCCTAGAGCATTAACTATAACATGGTAAAAACACAGTATTAAACATAAATACCCGGTGCCTAGCACCCACACTACATTTAAAGATGGCGCCTAGCACCAGTGCACAGTTTAAAAGTGTCGCCAAGCTCCCACTGTCCTTGAATATGGCGCCGGGCACGAGGGTTAACCCCTTCAGTGCCGCAGCCGCCATTAACCATGTGGCTGAGGGCTCTCTCCGGCCACATTCCTCCCCCCCCAATTCAAGCGGGAAAACCAGAGAGCCATGTCCCAACGATATGGTTCCTGGTCCCGCAGTCTCTTGGGTTGAAGGGGACGCTACCTGGGGGGTGTAGGCTCCGGCCTAGACAGTTCATCCATAGTGCAGTGGGCCTTTCTTCGTGGGTGCACAAAGGTCAAATAGTCCACATGAAGTCCAAGTTCAAGGCTCCACCACAAAAGTCCGATTTCCCCAAGGTAGGTTGCAGCCACCTAACAGGTGGGTGGTAAGTCACCACGGTGGGGGGCCAGTGTACACACAAGTGCCACCCAAGGTGTCCCAATTGTGGCATAACCCGCTTCCCACCATAGCAGTTTTCTGCTCAGACAGGCCACAGGGTGCTCCTGCCCATATGGCTCCTCCTGGCTCGGTACTACTCCCAGTCCGTGCAGTGGCGCAGTAGTTCGTAACACACAGTCCTGGTCAAGAATGTGCGCCATCAACACTGGAGCAGATACCCGAGCCTCCTTCAATGACTGGAATGCCAACTCACAAGCGGGTGCAAAGTCCACTGACTTGGGAATGCCCTTCCTAGCCATCTCTGTAAAGGGCTGCACTACAGGACTGAAGTCAATGACAACGTGTCCGTAGGGCTTTACAGGTTCTAAGGTCAGTACCGGTCTGGGTGATGTGGGTCGGGGACAGCCTCTGGATGCCTCCACCCCCTCTGGGTTGGGCCTACCCCTGTCTCCTCCCACATGGTGCCCCAGGCACTGCACCTCCGTCATTCCTATCTGGCAACTGTCTGGCCTAACTGTCAGACCTGCTCTCCAATCCTCCTCCGTCAACCTATGACCCGGGAAACCTACCCTGTCACCTAGGTCTGCTGTTACCTCCTCGTCCGCTACCTGTGCCACAGTGATGGCGGCCAGACCACCAGCCTCTGAATTCTGTGTGGCATTCACTACAGGGAGGCTGCGTGTCTTCCCCGATCTACTAAGCACAGGCAGGGGCCTGCTATGTCCACAGCAACTTGCTGTAAAGGTTCTCCTATGGGCAGAGGCCCAGAGACAACACAACCGCTGGAGTGCCCCAGTTGCCAACGCATGGCACCAGCCTCACAGTTGGTCTGGGCGTCATCCGACATTCCAGACCAGGGTAAGCTCTGTGTCAGGCACTTCAGGGTACGGTCTATCTCAGGGTTACTGTCCAAAGGGGTTTCGCTGGCAACCGACACCGGTTGCGCAGGAAAGTTCCCTGGGGGGATCAGTTGGACACATTCCCTATCTGGTCTATCCCCTCCCACTTTCCTGTCTACCCTGTACCTTAACCCTTCCCACCAGGTCAAACTTCCCGCCCCAACCCTGTCAAGGCCGCTGCCAGAGTGGCGCCTCATGCCTTTCGGGGATGGGTCGGAGAGTTGAACCTCCCTAAACTCCTGCCTGTGGCCCTCAATCTCTCCTAAATTGGGACACTCTACAGGGGGATCTAGGTGGGGACTACTAGGGTCAGTCTGGTAGGGGTCAGTCATGGAAAAATCAGTGTGGTTTCTCATACTCACCGCCGGAGTTGGCAAACCACTTGGGTCAGGAGCATCATTGGGCACCCCCACAGGATCACACGAGCTGGAACCGACATCCTCTGCGTTGCTAGGGGACGTAGGCATACCAGAGGCAAAAGGCATGCGGGGTCGATGTACTGATCTAGCCGCTGTAATCTTTTCCTCTGGGCTGGTTGATGCTGTGGTTGGCTGTGCTGGCAGTTGTCTAGCAGCTGTAGTCTTTTCCTCTGGGCTGGGCGGTGCTGGAGTAGCTGATGTCAACGGTGGGTTTGGAACTTGACTCCGGGGAATGGCGCCAACAAACATAGTGACGATCCCACCACCCAGATCATTTCCTAGGACCACATCAGTTGGGAGACCATCCATGACGGCAACTTCTCGCAACTCTGGTCCAGCTCCCCAGTCCAGGTAGACTCTTGCCATGGGAACCGCTTTTTCTGTTCCTTCTGCCAGGGTGATCGTGGCAGTGCGACCCTGCAATACTGCAGCAGGATCTATAAGGTGGGGGCTCACCACAGTGATTGAGGCCCCAGAGTCTGTTAGGCCTTCTCCTTGCAGGGGTCCCACGTGGACTGGCTGCAGGTGCCTCCACATGTTGTGTAGGGGCTGTTTGGCCATGCAGGTGACTCTCTCCGCAGAGTGCACCTGTCTCTCGCCACACTCCATCGGACTGACTGGAGGGGGAACAGTCTCTGTAGGCTCATCTCCTCTCGTCAAACAAGCGAGCCGGGCTACAGCACTCGGATTTGGGGCACGAGTCTGGGGTGCTTGGGATGCAGGACAGTTCATCCTCAGATGTCCGATTTTCCCACAGCCGTAGCACTTCTTCTCCAGTCGTGGCACCGATGATCTCTGATCAGTTGCAGGGACGCTGCGGTGCGGTTGCTGGCCAAGAGCACCCGGGTTGGAAGATGCTTGTCTTTGGGGGTGATGAGCTGAAGAGGGTGGTCCCCTTGGTGGTACAGTCTGTTGGAGCTGGCTGCTGGTGGGGCGCTTCTGCCCCCGTGGCCGAATTGCCACATATTTGTCGGCTAATTGGGCAGCCATTTTTAAGCTGGGTGGCTCCCGATCTAGCACCCACTCCTTCACTTCTTGGGCGCACCTGCGGTAGAACTGCTCCCTGCAGATCAGGTCGATCAGTGCGTCCCATGTAGTGGCTTCCGAATCCTTCACCCACTTCACCACGTACTGCCGCAGCTGGGTGGCGAACTGCTCATGGGTGCTGCTAGGATTCTTGGGCAAGTCTCTGAACTTCTTCCTGTAAGACTCTGGAGTGATGAAGAATCGCTGGAGGAGGGCCTTCGCGACTTTGTCGTAGTTCCCACAGTCCTCCGTGGCCACTCCTCGATAGGCCTCCAAGGCCTCTCCATGCAGAGTGGGCACAAGGTGTCTCACCCACTCTGACTTGGGTAGATCGTGTAGTTTACAAGTCCTTTCAAAAACTTGCAAATGTCCATCAATGTCCCCATCACTGTCTGCAAACTTGGCAAACTGAATACGTCCTGATCTGTGTACAACAGCTGACAACGGCTCCCGGGGTACCACGGCCTGTGGTGCCCGCTCATCACGCCACATCTGGATGATGATCAAGCGCTCTTGCTCCATTGCCCTTTCCCCCAATTCCGCTAGCCGATCTGCTAGGCTATCCGTACTGCCCCCGCTGGGACGTTGGGATCCTGGCCCTGCTAGGGATTGCTGGGAAACATTGCTGCTGTGAGAGAGGGCGGGGCTTGTGGTTCTCACCGGTTCCTTACGAAGGTCCACTGGTGGGCCGTCCTCTGCGATGCTGACGCCGTCAGTGCTTTCCACCTCCGCCCGATGAGACTCCTCCCAGCTCCTGAGCGCCGCATTCATGACGCTTCTGGACGCGTTGGAAGGGATATCCACACCCTTCCCCTGGCATACGATCTCCAGATCCTCCTTGGACATTCCGCTGAATTCCGCCATCTTGTGCGTTCTCCTGCGCTGCAGTTACTCCTCTCCTGAGTAACTCGGCTTCTCCAATCGGGTGATGAAAAGCCGCCTGGGATTATCCCACCACTATGCCACCAATTTCTGTGACAGGACGGTACCGTACGAAAGCACTCGCCGCTTTCGCGTCCCGTTGACTGCGCACAGACTGGAAGGTCAAGCCGCACGAGGCCTGACCACATAGGGGATTCCCGCTTACCGTCAGTAACCGCCTGTTACTGACTCCACCCACTGCGCTGTGGGCGG
Organism: Pseudophryne corroboree; assembly: GCF_028390025.1. Lineage (NCBI taxonomy): Eukaryota > Metazoa > Chordata > Amphibia > Anura > Myobatrachidae > Pseudophryne > Pseudophryne corroboree. Next base: position 3,247,575 of record NC_086451.1, read on the forward strand.
GTTCTCGCTGCCACCACCAAACTCCTAACCTGCCGTGGCGTTTGGAACCACGGTTCTGCTCTGTATGTGCCGACGCACTGCCTTACCACACCTGTGTGGTGTTGACGAATCCCCACTAGCCACTTGCTAGGCCTCTACCGGTAGCTGGCGGAAGGCGGAACTTGGAGACGTCAGGTGCTTCCCTGGACAGCCGGAGGACGGGGCTAGGTTTGGCCTAACCCTGTTGGTCACAAGATGAAGCAGTCTTCTTGAGGCAAAGATGTTTATTGCTCAATGATAACCTTTAAAAAGGCTCCTCCCTATTGCTAGGGGCAACAGCATACAATCAGATGTTTTCAGCAGAATAAGATGTTACAACTACTACTCTGGAGGCACGCAGGTCTCCTTTTTATGTCAGTTTTCCACACAGTACCACAGGGGGGTAAGCCCTCCCTGTCTTCTCCAACCAATCAGGTTATTTTACAAAATACCAATAAATTACATTTTACAAGGATATAAGTGCAATAAAACAATATCCTCCTTCCTGTCACCCAGACAACGTTTGGTATCAGATTAACATTCACTATTGATAAATTTATCACATATCTTCAAAATACAAATGTGTCTGGTCATTCCCATCTGCAGGCAATCCCAGTGTTTAAGATTACAACAGGAATGGCTACAATACAAACAGTCTTCCTTCCTTTATCTGCCATTCACGGATCGTAAATCAATTACATCCCCTACATGAAACAGATTCCAAGCCCATAGACCCAGTGATTAGTATCTCTCTCTAAGGAACTTACACATCAAAAGGTTTTGTCCTTCACACCTCTCTGCTAGCACAGAGCCATTTTTCCTTTAAATACATTTCATTTAAACACGTGTTTCCCTTTAAATATACACCAAGCTTGTCTTGAATATAAAATAAATACATTTAAACATGTCTTCCTGCAATGGTGCACAGAGCACTACATATGACATGTTAAAACACATCATTCAACAAACTTTTAAACAGTCCGCAACATGGCGCTGGGCACAAGGGTTAACCCCTTCAGTGCCGCAGACGCGATTACACGTGTGGCTGGCTTGTCTCTCCGGCCACAACAGCAATGGAAGAAGCCCCTCTCTGCTGAATAAGCGCTTTCTGTATAACAAAGCAGTGGAAGAAGCCCCTCTCTGCTGAATAAGCGCTTCCTGTATAACACAGCAATGCTTCCAAAGCCCCTCTCTGCTGAATAAGCGCTTTCTGTATAACAAAGCAGTGGACGAAGCCCCTCTCTGCTTAAAAAGCGCTTTCTGTATAACATAGCAGTGGAAGAAGCCCCTCTCTGCTGAATAAGCGCTTCCTGTATGACATAGCAGTGGAAGAAGCCCCTCTCTGCTTAATAAGCGCTTTCTGTATAACATAGCAGTGGAAGAAGCCCCGCTCTGCTGAATAAGCGCTTCCTGTATAACATAGCAGTGGAAGAAGCCCCTCTCTGCTGAATAAGCGCTTCCTGTATGACATAGCAGTGGAAGAAGCCCCGCTCTGCTGAATAAGCACTTTCTGTATAACATAGCAGTGGAAGAAGCCCCTCTCTGCTGAATAAGCGCTTCCTGTATGACATAGCAGTAGAAGAAGCCCCTCTCTGCTGAATAAGCGCTTTTTGTATAACACAGCAGTGGAAGAAGCCCCTCTCTGCTAAATAAGCGCTTTCTGTATAACACAGCAATGGAAGAAGCCCTCTCTGCTGAATAAGCACTTCCTGTATGACATAGCAGTGGAAGAATCCCCTCTCTGCTGAATAAGTGCTTTCTGTATAACATAGCAGTGGAAGAAGCCCCTCTCTGCTAAATAAGCGCTTTCTGTATAACACAGCAGTGGAAGAAGCCCCTCTCTGCTGAATAAGCGCTTTCTGTATAACATAGCAGTGGAAGAAGCCCCTCTCTGCTTAAAAAGCGCTTCCTGTATGACATAGCAGTGGAAGAAGCCCCTCTCTGCTGAATAAGCGCTTTCTGTATAACATAGCAGTGGAAGAAGCCCTTCTCTGCTGAATAAGCACTTTCTGTATGACATAGCAGTGGAAGAAGCCCCTCTCTGCTGAATAAGCACTTTCTGTATGACATAGCAGTGGAAGAAGCCCCTCTCTGCTGAATAAGCGCTTCCTGTATAACATAGCAGTGGAAGAAGCCCCTCTCTGCTGAATAAGAACTTTCTGTATAACATAGCAGTGGAAGAAGCCCCTCTCTGCTGAATAAGCGCTTTCTGTATAACACAGCAGTGGATGAAGCCCCTCTCTGCTGAATAAGCGCTTTCTGTATAACACAGCAATGGAAGAAGCCCCTCTCTGCTGAATAAGCACTTTCTGTATAACATAGCAGTGGAAAAAGCCCCTCTCTGCTGAATAAGCGCTTTCTGTATGACATAGCAGTGGAAGAAGCCCCTCTCTGCTGAATAAGCACTTTCTGTATAACATAGCAGTGGAAGAAGCCCCTCTCTGCTTAATAAGCGCTTTCTGTATAACACAGCAGTGGATGAAGCCCCTCTCTGCTGAATAAGCGCTTTCTGTATAACACAGCAATGGAAGAAGCCCCTCTCTGCTGAATAAGCGCTTTCTGTATAACACAGCAATGGAAGAAGCCCCTCTCTGCTGAATAAGCACTTTCTGTATAACATAGCAGTGGAAGAAGCCCCTCTCTGCTGAATAAGCACTTTCTGTATAACATAGCAGTGGAAGAAGCCCCTATCTGCTGAATAAGCGCTTTCTGTATAACAAAGCAGTGGATGAAGCCCCTCTCTGCTGAATAAGCGCTTTCTGTATAACACAGCAGTGGAAGAAACCCCTCTCTGCTTAATAAGCGCTTTCTGTATAACACAGCAGTGGAAGAAGCCCCTCTCTGCTGAATAAGCGCTTTCTGTATAACAAAGCAGTGGATGAAGCCCCTCTCTGCTGAATAAGCGCTTTCTGTATAACATAGCAGTGGAAGAAGCCCCTCTCTGCTGAATAAGCGCTTTCTGTATAACAAAGCAGTGGATGAAGCCACTCTCTGCTGAATAAGCACTTTCTGTATAACATAGCAGTGGAAGAAGCCCCTTTCTGCTGAATAAGCGCTTTCTGTATAACACAGCAGTGGAAGAAGCCCCTCTCTGCTGAATAAGCGCTTTCTGTATAACACAGCAGTGGAAGATCTGCTGAATACGCGCTTCCTGTATAACACAGCAGTGGAAGAAGCCCCTCTCTGCTGAATACGCGCTTCCTGTATAACACAGCAGTGGAAGAAGCCCCTCTCTGCTGAATAAGCACTTTCTGTATAACATAGCAATGGAAGAAGCCCCTCGCTGCTGAATAAGCGCTTTCTGTATAACAAAGCAGTGGATGAAGCCCCTCTCTGCTGAATAAGCGCTTCCTGTATAACATAGCAGTGGAAGAAGCCCCTCTCTGCTGAATAAGCGCTTCCTGTATAACATAGCAGTGGAAGAAGCCCCTCTCTGCTGAATAATAAGAATTTACTTACCGATAATTCTATTTCTCGTAGTCCGTAGTGGATGCTGGGGACTCCGTCAGGACCATGGGGAATAGCGGCTCCGCAGGAGACAGGGCACAAAAGCAAGCTTTTAGGATCACATGGTGTGTACTGGCTCCTCCCCCTATGACCCTCCTCCAAGCCTCAGTTAGGTACTGTGCCCGGACGAGCGTACACAATAAGGAAGGATCTTGAATCCCGGGTAAGACTCATACCAGCCACACCAATCACACCGTACAACTTGTGATCTGAACCCAGTTAACAGTATGATAACAAAGAAGTAGCCTCTTAACAAAGATGGCTCACAACAATAATAACCCGATTTTTGTAACAATAACTATGTACAAGTAATGCAGACAATCCGCACTTGGGATGGGCGCCCAGCATCCACTACGGACTACGAGAAATAGAATTATCGGTAAGTAAATTCTTATTTTCTCTAACGTCCTAGTGGATGCTGGGGACTCCGTCAGGACCATGGGGATTATACCAAAGCTCCCAAACGGGCGGGAGAGTGCGGATGACTCTGCAGCACCGAATGAGAGAACTCCAAGTCCTCTTTAGCCAGAGTATCAAATTTGTAAAATTTTACAAACGTGTTCTCCCCTGACCACGTAGCTGCTCGGCAAAGTTGTAATGCCGAGACCCCTCGGGCAGCCGCCCAAGATGAGCCCACCTTCCTTGTGGAGTGGGCTTTTACAGTTTTAGGCTGTGGCAGGCCTGCCACAGAATGTGCAAGTTGAATTGTGCTACAGATCCAACGAGCAATCGTCTGCTTAGACGCAGGAGCACCCATCTTGTTGGGTGCATACAAGATAAACAACGAGTCAGATTTTCTGACTCCAGCTGTCCTTGAAATATATATTTTCAATGCTCTGACAACGTCCAGTAACTTGGAGTCCTCCAAGTCGCTAGTAGCCGCAGGCACCACAATAGGCTGGTTCAAGTGAAAAGCCGAAACCACCTTAGGGAGAAAATGAGGACGTGTCCGCAGTTCTGCCCTGTCCGAATGGAAAATCAGATATGGGCTTTTGTACGATAAAACCGCCAACTCTGAAACTCTCCTGGCTGAAGCCAGGGCCAATAGCATGGTTACTTTCCATGTAAGATACTTCAAATCTACCGATTTGAGAGGCTCAAACCAATGAGATTTGAGAAATTCCAAAACTACGTTTAGATCCCACGGTGCCACTGGAGGCACAATTGGGGGTTGTATATGTAGTACACCCTTGACAAAAGTTTGTACTTCAGGCACTGAAGCCAATTCTTTCTGGAAGAAGATTGATAAGGCCGAAATTTGAACTTTAATAGACCCCAATTTGAGGCCCATAGACAATCCTGCCTGCAGGAAATGTTGGAATCGACCCAATTGAAATTCTTCCGTTGGGGCCTTCTTGGCCTCACACCACGCAACATATTTTCTCCAAATGCGGTGATAATGTTGTGCGGTCACTTCCTTCCTAGCTTTAATCAAGGTAGGAATAACTTCCTCTGGAATGCCCTTTTCTTTTAGAATCCGGCGTTCAACCGCCATGCCGTCAAACGCAGTCGCGGTAAGTCTTGGAACATACAAGGTCCCTGCTGAAGCAGATCCCTTCTTAGAGGTAGAGGCCACGGATCTTCCGTGAGCATCTCTTGAAGTTCCGGATACCAAGTTCTTCTTGGCCAATCCGGGGCCACTAGTATTGTTCTTACTCCCCTTTTCCGTATAATTCTCAGTACCTTTGGTATGAGAGGCAGAGGAGGAAACACATACACTGACTGGTACACCCACGGTGTTACCAGAGCGTCCACAGCTATTGCCTGAGGGTCTCTTGACCTGGCGCAATATCTGTCCAGTTTTTTGTTGAGGCGAGACGCCATCATGTCCACCTTTGGTTTTTCCCAATGGTTCACAATCATGTGGAAAACTTCCGGATGAAGTCCCCACTCTCCCGGGTGAAGGTCGTGTCTGCTGAGGAAGTCTGCTTCCCAGTTGTCCACTCCCGGGATGAACACTGCTGACAGTGCTATGACATGATTTTCCGCCCAGCGAAGAATCCTTGCAGCTTCTGTCATTGCTCTTCTGCTTCTCGTGCCGCCTTGTCTGTTTACGTGGGCGACTGCCGTGATGTTGTCCGACTGGATCAACACCGGCTGACCCTGAAGCAGCGGTTTCGCCAAGCTTAGAGCATTGTAGATTGCTCTTAGCTCTAGTATATTTATGTGAAGAGACGTCTCCAGGTTTGACCATACACCCTGGAAGTTTCTTCCCTGTGTGACTGCTCCCCAGCCCCGTAGGCTGGCATCCGTAGTCACCAGGACCCAGTCCTGTATGCCGAACCTGCGGCCCTCTAACAGATGGGCACTCTGCAACCACCACAGGAGAGACAACCTTGTCCTTGGTGACAGTGTTATCCGCTGATGCATGTGCAGATGCGATCCGGACCATTTGTCCAGCAGATCCCACTGAAATATTCGTGCATGGAATCTGCCGAATGGAATTGCTTCGTAAGAAGCCACCATCTTTCCCAGGACTCTTGTGCATTGATGTACTGACACATTTCCTGGTTTTAGGAGGTTCCTGACAAGTTCGGATAACTCCCTTGCTTTCTCCTCCGGGAGAAACACCTTTTTCTGAACCGTGTCCAGAATCATTCCCAGGAACAGCAGACGTGTTGTCGGGGACAATTGAGATTTTGGAAGATTCAGAATCCACCCGTGTTGTTGAAGCACTACTTGGGTTAGTGCTACACCGACTTCCAGCTGTTCTCTGGACTTTGCCCTTATCAGGAGATCGTCCAAGTAAGGGATAATTAATACGCCTTTTCTTCGTAGAAGAACCATCATTTCGGTCATTACCTTGGTAAAGACCCGAGGTGCCGTGGACAACCCAAACGGCAGCGTTTGAAACTGATAATGACAGTCTTGTATCACGAACCTGAGATACCCTTGGTGTGAGGGGTAAATTGGGACATGCAGATAAGCATCTTTTATGTCCAGGGACACCATGAAGTCCCCTTCTTCCAGATTCGCTATCACTGCTCTTAGTGACTCCATCTTGAACTTGAATTTCTGTATGTACAGGTTCAAGGATTTCAGATTTAGAATAGGTCTTACCGAACCGTCCGGCTTCGGTACCACAAATAGTGTGGAATAATACCCCTTTCCCTGTTGTAGGAGGGGTACCTTGACTATCACCTGCTGAGAATACAGCTTGTGAATGGCTTCCAATACCGTCGCCCTTTCTGAGGGAGACGTTGGTAAAGCAGACTTTAGGAAACGGCGAGGGGGAGATCTTTCGAATTCCAACATGTAACCCTGAGATACTATCTGCAGGATCCACGGGTCCACCTGTGAGCGAGCCCACTGATTGCTGAAAATCTTTAGTCGACCCCCCACCGCTCCTGAGTCCGCTTGTAAAGCCCCAGCGTCATGCTGATGGCTTTGTAGAACCCAGGGCGGGCTTCTGGTCCTGGGCAGGGGCTGCTTGCTGCCCTCTCTTACCCTTTCCTCTGCCTCGTGGCAGATAAGACTGTCCTTTTGCCCGCTTGTTTTTATAGGAGCGAAAGGACTGCGGCTGAAAAGACGGTGTCTTTTTCTGTTGGGAGGGGGTCTGAGGTAAAAAAGTGGATTTGCCGGCAGTTGCCGTGGCCACCAGATCCGATAGACCAACCCCAAATAATTCCTCTCCTTTATATGGCAATACTTCCATATGCCTTTTGGAATCCGCATCACCTGACCACTGTCGCGTCCATAAACTTCTTCTGGCAGATATGGACATCGCACTTACTCTCGATGCCAGAGTGCAAACATCCCTCTGAGCATCTCGCATATAAAGAAACGCATCCTTTAATTGCTCTAGAGTCAATAAAATACTGTCCCTATCCAGGGTATCAATATTTTCAGTCAGGGAATCCAACCACACTACCCCAGCACTGCACATCCAGGCTGAGGCTATTGCTGGTCGGAGTATAACACCAGTATGCGTGTATATACTCTTCAGGGTAGTTTCCAGCCTCCTATCTGCTGGATCCTTGAGGGCGGCCGTATCTGGAGACGGCAACGCCACTTGTTTTGATAATAAGAATTTACTCACCGGTAATTCTATTTCTCGTAGTCCGTAGTGGATGCTGGGAACTCCGTAAGGACCATGGGGAATAGCGGGCTCCGAAGGAGGCTGGGCACTCTAGAAAGATCTTAGACTACCTGGTGTGCACTGGCTCCTCCCACTATGACCCTCCTCCAAGCCTCAGTTAGGTACTGTGCCCGGACGAGCGTACACAATAAGGAAGGATTTTGAATCCCGGGTAAGACTCATACCAGCCACACCAATCACACCGTACAACTCGTGATATGAAACACAGTTAACAGTATGAAACAATAGAGCCTCTCAACAGATGGCTCAACAATAACCCGATTTAGTTAACAATAACTATGTACAAGTATTGCAGATAAACCGCACTTGGGATGGGCGCCCAGCATCCACTACGGACTACGAGAAATAGAATTACCGGTGAGTAAATTCTTATTTTCTCTAACGTCCTAGTGGATGCTGGGAACTCCGTAAGGACCATGGGGATTATACCAAAGCTCCCAAACGGGCGGGAGAGTGCGGATGACTCTGCAGCACTGAATGAGAGAACTCCAGGTCCTCCTCAGCCAGGGTATCAAATTTGTAGAATTTTGCAAACGTGTTTGCCCCTGACCAAGTAGCTGCTCGGCAAAGTTGTAAAGCCGAGACCTCTCGGGCAGCCGCCCAAGATGAGCCCACCTTCCTTGTGGAATGGGCATTGACAGATTTTGGCTGTGGCAGGCCTGCCACAGTATGTGCAAGCTGAATTGTACTACAAATCCAACGAGCAATAGTCTGCTTAGAAGCAGGAGCACCCAGCTTGTTAGGTGCATATAGGATAAACAGCGAGTCAGATTTTCTGACTCTAGCCGTTCTGGAAACATATATTTTCAGTGCCCTGACAACGTCTAGCAACTTGGAGTCCTCCAAGTCCCTAGTAGCCTAGGCACCACAATAGGCTGGTTCAGGTGAAACGCTGACACGACCTTTGGGAGAAACTGGGGACGAGTCCTCAATTCTGCCCTATCCATATGGAAAATCAAATAAGGGCTTTTACAAGACAAAGCCGCCAACTTTGATACTCGCCTGGCAGAAGCCAAGGCCAATAACATAACCACCTTCCACGTGAGATATTTCAGATCCACGGTTTTTAGTGGTTCAAACCAATGTGATTTTAAGAAACTCAACACCACGTTGAGATCCCAAGGTGCCACAGGAGGCACAAACGGGGGCTGACTCTGCAGCACTCCTTTTATAAATGTCTGAACTTCAGGTACTGAAGCTAGTTCTTTTTGAAAGAAAATCGACAGAGCCGAGATCTGTACCTTAATGGAACCCAATTTAAGGCCCATAGTCACTCCTGCTTGCAGGAAATGCAGAAATCGACCTAGTTGAAATTCCTCTGTTGGGGCCCTTTCGGCCTCACACCATGCAACATATTTTCGCCATATGCGGTGATAATGAGTTGCTGTCACCTTTTTCCTGGCTTTAGTAAGCGTAGGAATGACTTCCTCCGGAATGCCCTTTTCCTTCAGGATCCGGCGTTCAACCGCCATGCCGACAAACGCAGCCGCGGTAAGTCTTGGAACAGACAGGGCCCCTGCTGCCGCAGGTCCTGTCTGAGTGGCAGAGGCCATGGGTCCTCTGATATAAATTCTTGAAGTTCTGGGTACCAAGCTCTTCTTGGCCATCCACGAGTATCGTTCTTACTCCTCGCCTTCTTATTATTCTCAGTACCTTTGGTATGAGAGGCAGAGGGGAGAACACATAAACCGACTGGTACACCCACGGTGTAACCAGAGCGTCCATAGCTATCGCCTGAGGGTCCCTTGACCTGGTGCAATATCTTTTATAGCTTTTTGTTGAGGCGGGACGCCATCATGTCCACCTGTGGCCTTTCCCAATGGTGTACAATCCTATTGGAAGACTTCTGGAGGAAGTCCCCATTCTCCCGGGTGGAGGTCGTGTCTGTTGAGAAGATCTGCTTCCCAGTTGTCCACTCCGGGAATGAACACTGCTGACAGTGCTAACACATGATTTTCCGCCTATCGGAGAATCCTTGTGGCTTCTGCCATCGCCATCCTGCTTCTTGTGCCGCCCTGTTGGTTTACATGGGCGACTGCCGTGATGTTGTCTGATTGGATCAGTACCCGCTGGTTTTGAAGCAGAGGCCTTGCCGGCCTCAGGGCATTGTAAATGGCCCTCAGGTCCAGAATATTTATGTGTAGGGAAATAACCTGACTTGACCAAAGTCCCTGGAAATTTCTTCCCTGTGTGACTGCCTCCCAGCCTCAAAGGCTGGAATCCATGGTCACTAGGACCTAGTCCTGTATGCCGAACCTGCGGCCCTCTTGAAGATGGGCACTCTGCAGCCACCACAGTAGAGATACCCTGGTCCTTGGAGACAGGGTTATCAGCCTATGCATCGGAAGATGCGATCCGGACCACTTGTCCAACAGGTCCCTCTGAAAAGTTCTTGTATGGAACCTGCCTAATGGGATTGCTTCGTAGGAAGCTACCATTTTTCCCAGGACTCGCGTGCAATGATGCACCGCTACCTATTTTGGCTTCAGGAGGTCTCTGACTAGAGATGACAACTCCTTGGCTTTCTCCTCCGGGAGAAACACTATTTCTGGTTTATGTCCAGAACCATCCCCAGGAACAGTAGACGTGTCATAGGAACCAGCTGTGACTTTGGACTGTTTAGAATCCAACCATGCTGTTGTAGCACTTTCCAAAATAGTGCTACCCCGACTACCAACTGCTCCTTGGACCTCGCCCTTATAACGAGATTGTCCAAGTACGGGATAATTACAACTCCCTTTTTTTGAAGGAGTATCAACATTTTGGCCATTACCTTGATAAAACACCCTCGGTGCCATGTACAGTCCAAACGGCAGTGTCTGGACTTGGTAATGGTAATCCTGTACCACAAATCTGAGGTACTCCTGGCGAGGATGGTAAATGGGGACATGCAGGTAAGCATCCTTGATGTCCCAGGATACCATGTAATCCCCCTCGTCCAGGCTTGGAATAACCGCCCTGAGCGATTCCATATTGAACTTGAATTTTTGTGTTCAAGGATTTTAAATATAAAATGGGTCACACCGAACCATGCGGTTTCGGTACCCCAACCCGTGTGGAATAGTAACCCCGTCCTTGTTGAAGTAGGGGCACCTTGAGTATTACCTGCTGGGAATACCGCTTATTAATTGCCTCTAGCACAGCCTCCCTGCCTGAGGGAGTTGTCAGCAAGGCATATTTTAGGAAACGGCTGGGGGGAGACATCTCGAATTCCAGCTTGTACCCCTGAAATACTACTTGAAAGAAACAGGGATCCACCTGTGAGCGAGCCCACTAATTGCTGACATTTTTGAGACGGCCCCCCACCGTACCTGGCTACACCTGTGGAGCACCCGCGTCATGGTGTGGCCTCACAGGAGGCGGGGGAAGAATCTTGATTCTGGGAACAGGCTGACTGGTGCAGCTTTTTTTCCTCTACCCTTGTCTCTGTACAGAAAGGAAGCGCCATTTGACCCGCTTGCTTTTCTGAAGCCGAAAGGACTGTACCTTTGTCTGTGAGGAAACCTGAGGTAAAATTATTTCTTTCCAGCAGTTGCTGTGGATACGAGGTCCCAGAGACCATCCCCAAATAATTCCTCACCCTTATAAGGCTCTCTATGCGCTTTTTAAGTCAGCATCACCTGTCCAGTGACAGGTCTCTAATACCCTCCTGACAGAATGGACATTACATTTATTTTGGATGCCAGCCGGCAAAATATCCCTCTGTGCATCCCCCATATATAAGACGACGTCTTTAATATGTTTTTATGTTTGCCAACTAGTATCCCTGTTTGACAGGGTCACCGACCACGCTGCAGCAGCACTATCTGCAGGTCTCAGTCTAGTACCTGAGTGTGTAAATACAGACTTCAGGATAGCCTCCTGTTTTTTATCAACAGGTACCTATTAAAGTGGCCGTATCCTAAGACGGCAGTGCCACCTTTTTTGACAAACGTGTGAGCGCCTTATCCACCCTAGGGGATATCTCCCAGCGTAACTTATCCACCTGGCGGGAAAGGGTACGCCATCAGTAACTTTTTATAAATTACCAGTTTCTTAACGGGGGAACCCACGCTTTCACACACTTCATTTATTCATCTGATGGGGGAACAAAACACTGCCTGTTTTTTCTCCCCAAACCTAAAACCCATTTTTAGAGGTGCTTGGGTTAAAGTCAGAAATGTATAACACATTTTTTATTGCCGGGATCACGTCACGGATGTTCCTAGTGGATTGTGTATATGTCTCCACCTTGTCGACACTGGAGTCAGACTCCGTGTCGACATCTGTGTCTGCTCTGAGAGAGCGGGCGTTTTTGAGCCCCTGATGGCCTTTGAGACGCCTGGGCAGGCGCGGGCTGCGGAGCCGGCTGTCCCACAGCTGTTACGTCATCCACCCTTTTATGTAAGGAGTTGACACTGTCGGTTAATACCTTTCACCTATCCATCCACTCTGGTGTCGGCCCCACAGGGGGCGACATCACATATATCGGCCTCTGTTCTGTCACCATATAAGCCTCCTCATTCAACATGTCGACACAGCCGTACCGACACACCGCAGACACACAGGGAATGCTCTAAACGAGGACAGGACCCACAAAAGCCCTTTGGGGGGACAGAGTAAGAGTATGCCAGCACACACCAGAGCGCTATATATATACAGGGACTAACTGAGTTATGTCCCTAATAGCTTTTATATAATATACTGTATACAGTGCCAATTTTAATGCCCCCCCTCTCTTTTCCCTCTTACTGTACTGTAGAATTGCAGGGAAGAGCCAGGGAGCTTCCCTCCAGCCGAGCTGTGAGGGAAAAATGGCGCCAGTGTGCTGAGGAGATAGGCTCCGCCCCTTTTTCGCGGCCTATTCTCCCGTTTTTTATGGAATTCTGGCAGGGGTATTTACCTCATATATAGCCCCATGGGCCATATATTGAGGTATTTTAGCCAGCCAAGGTGTTTTTATTGCTGCCTCAGGGCGCCCCCCCCCAGCGCCCTGCACCCTCAGTGACCGGAGTGTGAAGTGTGTGAGAGGAGCAATGGCGCACAGCTGCAGTGCTGTGCGCTACCTTGGTGAAGACAGAGTCTTCATGCCGCCGATTTTCCGGACCATCTTCTTGCTTCTGGCTCTGTAAGGGGGACGGCGGCGCGGCTCCGGGACCGAACATCAAGGCTGGGCCTGCGGTCGATCCCTCTGGAGCTAATGGTGTCCAGTAGCCTAAGAAGCCCAATCCGGCTGCAAGCAGGCGAGTTCGCTTCTTCTCCCCTTAGTCCCTCGCTGCAGTGAGCCTGTTGCCAGCAGGTCTCACTGAAAATAACAAATTCTAAGACTATAACTTTCTAAGAGCTCAGGAGAGCCCCTAGTGTGCATCCAACCTCGGCCGGGCACGAAATCTAACTGAGGCTTGGAGGAGGGTCATAGTGGGAGGAGCCAGTGCACACCAGGTAGTCTAAGATCTTTCTAGAGTGCCCAGCCTCCTTCGGAGCCCGCTATTCCCCATGGTCCTTACGGAGTTCCCAGCATCCACTAGGACGTTAGAGAAAAACGTGTGAGCGCTTTATCCACCCTAGGGGGTGTTTCCCAGCGCGCCCTAACCTCTGGTGGGAAAGGGTATAATGCCAATAACTTCTTAGAAATTAGCAGTTTTCTATCTGGGTTAACCCACGCTTCATTACACGTCATTCAATTCCTCTGATTCTGGAAAAGCTACAGGTAGTTTTTTCACCCCCCACATAATACCCCTTTTTGAGGTACCTGCAGTATCAGAGATCTGCAAAGCCTCCTTCATTGCCGTGATCATATAACGTGTGGCCCTATTGGAAAATACGTTTGTTTCTTCACCGTCGACACTAGATTCATCTGTGTCGGTACCTGTGTCGACTGACTGAGGTAAGGGACGTTTTACAGCCCCTGACGGTGTCTGAGACGCCTGAGCAGGTACCAACTGGTTTTCCGGCCGTCTCATTTCGTCAACTGACTTTTGTAATGTACTAACATTATCACGTAATTCCATAATTAAAGCCATCCATTCCGGTGTCGACTCCCTAGGGGGTGACATCACCATTACCGGCAATTGCTCCGCCTCCACACCAACATCGTCCTCATACATGTCGACACACACGTACCGACACACAGCAGACACACAGGGAATGCTCTTATCGAAGACAGGACCCCACTAGCCCTTTGGGGAGACAGAGGGAGAGTTTGCCAGCACACACCAAAAGCGCTATAAAATGTATATAAACAACCCTAAAAGGTGTTGTTTTTGTTATATGCGCTTTAAATATATAAATATCGCCAAAATATGCCCCCCTTCTCTTTGTTACCCTGTTTCTGTAGTGCAGTGCAGGGGAGAGTCCTGGGAGCCTTCCTCACAGCGGAGCTGAGCAGGAAAATGGCGCTGTGTGCTGAGGAGAATAAGCCCCGCCCCCTTTTCGGCTGGCTTTTCTCCCGGGTTTTGAGATATCTGGCCTGGGTTAAATACATACATATAGCCTCAATGGCTATATGTGATGTATTCTTTGCCATCAAAGGTATTAAATATTGCTGCCCAGGGCGCCCCCAGCAGCGCCCTGCACCCTCCGTGACCGTTCAGTGTGAAGTGTGTAGCAACAATGGCGCACAGCTGCAGTGCTGTGCGCTACCTTCATGAAGGCTGAAGAGCCTTCTGCCGCCTGTTTCCGGACCCTCGATCTTCAGCATCTGTAAGGGGGATCGGCGGCGCGGCTCCGGGACGAACCCCAGGGTGACCTGTGTTCCGACTCCCTCTGAAGCTATGTCCAGTAGCCTAAGACTCCAATCCATCCTGCACGCAGGTGAGTTGAAAATCTCTCCCCTAAGTCCCTCGATGCAGTGAGCCTGTTGCCAGCAGGACTCACTGAAAATAATAAACCTAAAAACTTTTTCTAAGCAGCTCTTTAGGAGAGCCACCTAGATTGCACCCTGCTCGGACGGGCACAAAAACCTAACTGAGGCTTGGAGGAGGGTCATAGGGGGAGGAGCCAGTACACACCATGTGATCCTAAAAGCTTGCTTTTGTGCCCTGTCTCCTGCGGAGCCGCTATTCCCCATGGTCCTGACGGAGTCCCCAGCATCCACTAGGACGTTAGAGAAAAGCACTTTCTGTATAACATAGCAGTGGAAGAAGCCCCTCTCTGCTGAATAAGCACGTTCTATATAACATAGCAGTGGAAGAAGCCCCTCTCTGCTGAATAAGCGCTTTCTGTATAACAAAGCAGTGGATGAAGCCCCTCTCTGCTGAATAAGCACTTTCTGTATAACATAGCAGTGGAAGTAGCCCCTCTCTGCTGAATAAGCGCTTTCTGTATAACACAGCAGTGGAAGAAGCCCCTTTCTGCTGAATAAGCGCTTTCTGTATAACACAGCAATGGAAGAAGCCCCTCTCTGCTGAATACGCGCTTCCTGTATAACAGAGCAGTGGAAGAAGCCCCTCTCTGCTGAATAAGCGTTTTCTGTATAACACAGCAATGGAAGAAGCCCCTCTCTGCTGAATACGCGCTTCCTGTATAACAGAGCAGTGGAAGAAGCCCCTCTCTGCTGAATAAGCGCTTTCTGTATAACATAGCAGTGGAAGAAGCCCCTCTCTGCTGAATAAGCGCTTCCTGTATAACATAGCAGTGGAAGAAGCCCCTCTCTGCTGAATAAGCGCTTTCTGTATAACACAGCAGTGGAAGAAGCCCCTCTCTGCTGAATAAGCGCTTTCTGTATAACACAGCAGTGGAAGAAGCCCCTCTCTGCTGAATAAGCGCTTTCTGTATAACATAGCAGTGGAAGAAGCCCCTCTCTGCTGAATAAGCGCTTTCTGTATAACACAGCAGTGGAAGAAGCCCCTCTCTGCTGAATAAGCGCTTTCTGTATAACACAGCAATGGAAGAAGCCCCTCTCTGCTGAATACGCGCTTCCTGTATAACAGAGCAGTGGAAGAAGCCCCTCTCTGCTGAATACGCGCTTCCTGTATAACATAGCAGTGGAAGAAGCCCCTCTCTGCTGAATAAGCGCTTTCTGTATAACATAGCAGTGGAAGAAGCCCCTCTCTGCTGAATAAGCGCTTTCTGTATAACAAAGCAGTGAAAGAAGCCCCTCTCTGCTGAATAAGCGCTTCCTGTATAACATAGCAGTGGAAGAAGCCCCTCTCTGCTGAATAAGCGCTTCCTGTATAACACAGCAGTGGAAGAAGCCCCTTTCTGCTGAATAAGTACTTCCTGTATAACACAGCAGTGGAAGAAGCCCCTCTCTGCTGAATAAGCGCTTTCTGTATAACACAGCAATGGAAGAAGCCCCTCTCTGCTGAATAAGCGCTTCCTGTATAACAAAGCAGTGGACGAAGCCCCTCTCTGCTGAATAAGCGCTTTCTGTATAACACAGCAATGGAAGAAGCCCCTCTCTGCTGAATAAGCGCTTTCTGTATAACACAGCTGTGACAGGACGGTACCGTACGAAAGCACTCGCCGCTTTCGCGTCCCGTTGACTGCGCACAGACTGGAAGGTCAAGCCGCACGAGGCCTGACCACATAGGGGATTCCCGCTTACCGTCAGTAACCGCCTGTTACTGACTCCACCCACTGCGCTGTGGGCGGGTTCTCGCTGCCACCACCAAACTCCTAACCTGCCGTGGCGTTTGGAACCACGGTTCTGCTCTGTATGTGCCGACGCACTGCCTTACCACACCTGTGTGGTGTTGACGAATCCCCACTAGCCACTTGCTAGGCCTCTACCGGTAGCTGGCGGAAGGCGGAACTTGGAGACGTCAGGTGCTTCCCTGGACAGCCGGAGGACGGGGCTAGGTTTGGCCTAACCCTGTTGGTCACAAGATGAAGCAGTCTTCTTGAGGCAAAGATGTTTATTGCTCAATGATAACCTTTAAAAAGGCTCCTCCCTATTGCTAGGGGCAACAGCATACAATCAGATGTTTTCAGCAGAATAAGATGTTACAACTACTACTCTGGAGGCACGCAGGTCTCCTTTTTATGTCAGTTTTCCACACAGTACCACAGGGGGGTAAGCCCTCCCTGTCTTCTCCAACCAATCAGGTTATTTTACAAAATACCAATAAATTAAATTTTACAAGGATATAAGTGCAATAAAACAATATCCTCCTTCCTGTCACCCAGACAACGTTTGGTATCAGATTAACATTCACTATTGATAAATTTATCACATATCTTCAAAATACAAATGTGTCTGGTCATTCCCATCTGCAGGCAATCCCAGTGTTTAAGATTACAACAGGAATGGCTACAATACAAACAAACAGTCTTCCTTCCTTTATCTGCCATTCACGGATCGTAAATCAATTACATCCCCTACATGAAACAGATTCCAAGCCCATAGACCCAGTGATTAGTATCTCTCTCTAAGGAACTTACACATCAAAAGGTTTTGTCCTTCACACCTCTCTGCTAGCACAGAGCCATTTTTCCTTTAAATACATTTCATTTAAACACGTGTTTCCCTTTAAATATACACCAAGCTTGTCTTGAATATAAAATAAATACATTTAAACATGTCTTCCTGCAATGGTGCACAGAGCACTACATATGACATGTTAAAACAAATCATTCAACAAACTTTTAAACAGTCCGCAACATGGCGCTGGGCACGAGGGTTAACCGCTTCAGTGCCGCAGACGCGATTACACGTGTGGCTGGCTTGTCTCTCCGGCCACATTCCTTCCCCCCCATTCAAGCGGGTCAACCAGGGACCCATGTCCCAACGATTTGGGTCCTGGTCCCGCAGTCCCTTGTGTTGAAGGGGATGCTACCTAGGGTGTGTAGGCTCCGGCCTAGACAGTTCATCCATAGTGCAGTGGGCCTCTCTTCGTGGGTGCACAATGTTCAAATAGTCCACCTGAAGTCCAAGTGCAAGGCTCCACCACAAAAGTCTGTCCAATTTCCCCAAGGTAGGTTGCCGCCACCTAACGGGTAGGTGGTAAGTCACCACGGTGGGGGGCCGATTACAAACAAGTGCCACCCAAGGTGTCCCAATCGTGGCATACCCCACCTCCCACAATAGCAGTATTCTGCTCAACCAGGCCACAGGGTGCTCCTGCCCATAAGGCTCTTTCTGGCTCTGTACAGCTCCCAGTCCGTGCAGTGGCGCAATAGTTCGTAACACACAGTCCTGGTCAAGAATGTGCGCCATCAGCACTGGAGCGGGTACCCGAGCCTCCTTTAATGACTGGAATGCCAACTCGCAAGCGGGTGCAAAGTCCACTGACTTGGGAATGCCCTTCCTAGCCATCTCTGTCAAGGGGTTCACTACAGGACTAAAGTCAATGACAACATGTCCGTAGGGCCTTACAGGTTCTAAGGTCAGTACCGGTCTGGGTGATGTGGGTCGGGGACAGCCTCTGGATGCCTCCACCCCCTCTGGGTTGGGCCTACCCCTGTCTCCTCCCACATGGTGCCCCAGGCACTGCACCTTCGTCATACCTATCTGGCAACTGTCTGCCCTAACTGTCAGACCTGCCCTCCAATCCTCTTCTGTCGACCTATGACTCTGGAAACATACCCTGTCACCTAGGCCTACTCCTTCCTCCTCGTCCGCTACCTGTGCCACAGGGATGGCGGCCAGACCACCAGCCTCTGGATCCTGTGTGGCATCCACTACAGGGAGGCTGCGCGTATTCCCCGATCTACTGTGCACAGGCAGGGGACCTGCTATGTCCACAGCAACTTGCTGCAAGGGTTCTCCTATGGGCAGAGGCCCAGAGACAACACAACCGCTGGAGTGCCCCGGCTGCCAACGCATGGCACCAGCCTTACATGTGGTCTGGGCGTCATCCGACATTCCAGACCAGGGTAAGCTCTGTATCAGGCACTTCAGGGTACGGTCTGTCTCCGGGTTACTGTCCAAAGGGGTTTCGCTGGCAACCGACACCGGTTGCGCAGGAACGTTCCCTGAGGGGACCAGTTGGACACATTCCCTATCTGGTCTATCCCCTCCCACTTTCCTGTCTACCCTGTACCTTAACCCTTCCCGCCAGGTCAAACTTCCCGCCCCAACCCTGTCAAGGCCGCTGCCAGAGTGGCGCCTCATGCCTTTCGGGGATGGGTCGGAGAGTTGAACCTCCCTAAACTCCTGCCTGTGGCCCTCAATCTCTCCTAAATTGGGACACTCTACAGGGGGATCTAGGTGGGGACTACTAGGGTCAGTCTGGTAGGGGTCAGTCATGGAAAAATCAGTGTGGTTTCTCATACTCACCGCCGGAGTTGGCAAACCACTTGGGTCAGGAGCATCATTGGGCAGCCCCACAGGATCACACGAGCTGGAACCGACATCCTCTGCGTTGCTAGGGGACGTAGGCATACCAGAGGCAAAAGGCATGCGGGGTCGATGTACTGATCTAGCCGCTGTAATCTTTTCCTCTGGGCTGGTTGATGCTGTGGTTGGCTGTGCTGGCAGTTGTCTAGCAGCTGTAGTCTTTTCCTCTGGGCTGGGCGGTGCTGGAGTAGCTGATGTCAACGGTGGGTTTGGAACTTGACTCCGGGGAATGGCGCCAACAAACATAGTGACGATCCCACCACCCAGATCATTTCCTAGGACCACATCAGTTGGGAGACCATCCATGACGGCAACTTCTCGCAACTCTGGTCCAGCTCCCCAGTCCAGGTAGACTCTTGCCATGGGAACCGCTTTTTCTGTTCCTTCTGCCAGGGTGATCGTGGCAGTGCGACCCTGCAATACTGCAGCAGGATCTATAAGGTGGGGGCTCACCACAGTGATTGAGGCCCCAGAGTCTGTTAGGCCTTCTCCCTGCAGGGGTCCCACGTGGACAGGCTGCAGGTGCCTCCACATGTTGTGTAGGGGCTGTTTGGCCATGCAGGTGACTCTCTCCGCAGAGTGCACCTGTCTCTCGCCACACTCCATCGGACTGACTGGAGGGGGAACAGTCTCTGTAGGCTCATCTCCTCTCGACAAACAAGCGATCCGGGCTCCAGCACTCGGATTTGGGGCACGAGTCTGGGGTGCTTGGGATGCAGGACAGTTCATACTCAGATGTCCGATTTTCCCACAGCCGTAGCACTTCTTCTCCAGTCGTGGCACCGATGATCTCTGATCAGTTGCAGGGACGCTGCGGTGCGGTTGCTGGCCAAGAGCACCCGGGTTGGAAGATGCTTGTCTTTGGGGGTGATGAGCTGAAGAGGGTGGTCCCCTTGGTGGTACAGCCTGTTGGAGCTGGCTGCTGGCGGGGCGCTTCTGCCCCCGTGGCCGAATTGCCACATATTTGTCGGCTAATTGGGCAGCCATTTTTAAGCTGGGTGGCCCCCGATCTAGCACCCACTCCTTCACTTCTTGGGCGCACCTGCGGTAGAACTGCTCCCTGCAGATCAGGTCGATCAGTGCGTCCCATGTAGTGGCTTCCGAATCCTTCACCCACTTCACCACGTACTGCCGCAGCTGGGTGGCGAACTGCTCATGGGTGCTGCTAGGATTCTTGGGCAAGTCTCTGAACTTCTTCCTGTAAGACTCTGGAGTGATGAAGAATCGCTGGAGGAGGGCCTTCGCGACTTTGTCGTAGTTCCCACAGTCCTCCGTGGCCACTCCTCGATAGGCCTCCAAGGCCTCTCCATGCAGAGTGGGCACAAGGTGTCTCACCCACTCTGACTTGGGTAGATCGTGTAGTTTACAAGTCCTTTCAAAAACTTGCAAATGTCCATCAATGTCCCCATCACTGTCTGCAAACTTGGCAAACTGAATACGTCCTGATCTGTGTACAACAGCTGACAACGGCTCCCGGGGTACCACGGCCTGTGGTGCCCGCTCATCACGCCACATCTGGATGATGATCAAGCGCTCTTGCTCCGTTGCCCTTTCCCCCAATTCCGCTAGCCGATCTGCTAGGCTATCCGTACTGCCCCCGCTGGGACGTTGGGATCCTGGCCCTGCTAGGGATTGCTGGGAAACATTGCTGCTGTGAGAGAGGGCGGGGCTTGTGGTTCTCACCGGTTCCTTACGAAGGTCCACTGGTGGGCCGTCCTCTGCGATGCTGACGCCGTCAGTGCTTTCCACCTCCGCCCGATGAGACTCCTCCCAGCTCCTGAGCGCCGCCTTCATGACGCTTCTGGACGCGTTGGAAGGGATATCCACACCCTTCCCCTGGCATACGATCTCCAGATCCTCCTTGGACATTCCGCTGAATTCCGCCATCTTGTGCGTTCTCCTGCGCTGCAGTTACTCCTCTCCTGAGTAACTCGGCTTCTCCAATCGGGTGATGAAAAGCCGCCTGGGATTATCCCACCACTATGCCACCAATTTCTGTGACAGGACGGTACCGTACGGAAGCACTCGCCGCTTTCGCGTCCCGTTGACTGCGCACAGACTGGAAGGTCAAGCCGCACGAGGCCTGACCACATAGGGGATTCCCGCTTACCGTCAGTAACCGCCTGTTACTGACTCCACCCACTGCGCTGTGGGCGGGTTCTCGCTGCCACCACCAAACTCCTAACCTGCCGTGGCGTTTGGAACCACGGTTCTGCTCTGTATGTGCCGACGCACTGCCTTACCACACCTGTGTGGTGTTGACGAATCCCCACTAGCCACTTGCTAGGCCTCTACCGGTAGCTGGCGGAAGGCGGAACTTGGAGACGTCAGGTGCTTCCCTGGACAGCCGGAGGACGGGGCTAGGTTTGGCCTAACCCTGTTGGTCACAAGATGAAGCAGTCTTCTTGAGGCAAAGATGTTTATTGCTCAATGATAACCTTTAAAAAGGCTCCTCCCTATTGCTAGGGGCAACAGCATACAATCAGATGTTTTCAGCAGAATAAGATGTTACAACTACTACTCTGGAGGCACGCAGGTCTCCTTTTTATGTCAGTTTTCCACACAGTACCACAGGGGGGTAAGCCCTCCCTGTCTTCTCCAACCAATTAGGTTATTTTACAAAATACCAATAAATTACATTTTACAAGGATATAAGTGCAATAAAACAATATCCTCCTTCCTGTCACCCAGACAACGTTTGGTATCAGATTAACATTCACTATTGATAAATTTATCACATATCTTTAAAATACAAATGTGTCTGGTCATTCCCATCTGCAGGCAATCCCAGTGTTTAAGATTACAACAGGAATGGCTACAATACAAACAGTCTTCCTTCCTTTATCTGCCATTCACGGATCGTAAATCAATTACATCCCCTACATGAAACAGATTCCAAGCCCATAGACCCAGTGATTAGTATCTCTCTCTAAGGAACTTACACATCAAAAGGTTTTGTCCTTCACACCTCTCTGCTAGCACAGAGCCATTTTTCCTTTAAATACATTTCATTTAAACACGTGTTTCCCTTTAAATATACACCAAGCTTGTCTTGAATATAAAATAAATACATTTAAACATGTCTTCCTGCAATGGTGCACAGAGCACTACATATGACATGTTAAAACACATCATTCAACAAACTTTTAAACAGTCCGCAACATGGCGCTGGGCACGAGGGTTAACCCCTTCAGTGCCGCAGACGCGATTACACGTGTGGCTGGCTTGTCTCTCCGGCCACAACAGCAATGGAAGAAGCCCCTCTCTGCTGAATAAGCGCTTTCTGTATAACAAAGCAGTGGAAGAAGCCCCTCTCTGCTGAATAAGCGCTTCCTGTATAACACAGCAATGGAAGAAGCCCCTCTCTGCTGAATAAGCGCTTTCTGTATAACAAAGCAGTGGACGAAGCCCCTCTCTGCTTAAAAAGCGCTTTCTGTATAACATAGCAGTGGAAGAAGCCCCTCTCTGCTGAATAAGCGCTTCCTGTATGACATAGCAGTGGAAGAAGCCCCTCTCTGCTTAATAAGCGCTTTCTGTATAACATAGCAGTGGAAGAAGCCCCGCTCTGCTGAATAAGCGCTTCCTGTATAACATAGCAGTGGAAGAAGCCCCTCTCTGCTGAATAAGCGCTTCCTGTATGACATAGCAGTGGAAGAAGCCCAGCTCTGCTGAATAAGCACTTTCTGTATAACACAGCAGTGGAAGAAGCCCCTCTCTGCTGAATAAGCGCTTCCTGTATGACATAGCAGTGGAAGAAGCCCCTCTCTGCTTAATAAGCGCTTTTTGTATAACACAGCAGTGGAAGAAGCCCCTCTCTGCTGAATAAGCGCTTCCTGTATGACATAGCAGTGGAAGAAGCCCCTCTCTGCTGAATAAGCGCTTTTTGTATAACACAGCAGTGGAAGAAGCCCCTCTCTGCTAAATAAGCGCTTTCTGTATAACACAGCAATGGAAGAAGCCCCTCTCTGCTGAATAAGCACTTCCTGTATGACATAGCAGTGGAAGAATCCCCTCTCTGCTGAATAAGTGCTTTCTGTATAACATAGCAGTGGACGAAGCCCCTCTCTGCTGAATAAGCGCTTTCTGTATAACACAGCAATGGAAGAAGCCCCTCTCTGCTTAATAAGCGCTTT
The DNA here is from genome assembly GCF_028390025.1 of Pseudophryne corroboree. Classification (NCBI taxonomy): domain Eukaryota; kingdom Metazoa; phylum Chordata; class Amphibia; order Anura; family Myobatrachidae; genus Pseudophryne; species Pseudophryne corroboree. The sequence continues at coordinate 3,270,592 of NC_086451.1, forward strand.
CTATATAACATAGCAGGGGAACAAGCCCCTCTCGCTGAATAAGCGCTTCCTGTATAACATAGTAGTGGAAGAAGCCCCTCTCTGCTTAATAAGCGCTTTCTGTATAACAAAGCAGTGGAAGAAGCCCCTCTCTGCTGAATAAGCGCTTCCTGTATAACACAGCAATGGAAGAAGCCCCTCTCTGCTGAATAAGCGCTTTCTGTATAACAAAGCAGTGGACGAAGCCCCTCTCTGCTTAAAAAGCGCTTTCTGTATAACATAGCAGTGGAAGAAGCCCCTCTCTGCTGAATAAGCGCTTCCTGTATGACATAGCAGTGGAAGAAGCCCCTCTCTGCTTAATAAGCGCTTTCTGTATAACATAGCAGTGGAAGAAGCCCCGCTCTGCTGAATAAGCGCTTCCTGTATAACATAGCAGTGGAAGAAGCCCCTCTCTGCTGAATAAGCGCTTCCTGTATGACATAGCAGTGGAAGAAGCCCAGCTCTGCTGAATAAGCACTTTCTGTATAACACAGCAGTGGAAGAAGCCCCTCTCTGCTGAATAAGCGCTTCCTGTATGACATAGCAGTGGAAGAAGCCCCTCTCTGCTGAATAAGCGCTTTTTGTATAACACAGCAGTGGAAGAAGCCCCTCTCTGCTAAATAAGCGCTTTCTGTATAACACAGCAATGGAAGAAGCCCTCTCTGCTGAATAAGCACTTCCTGTATGACATAGCAGTGGAAGAATCCCCTCTCTGCTGAATAAGTGCTTTCTGTATAACATAGCAGTGGAAGAAGCCCCTCTCTGCTAAATAAGCGCTTTCTGTATAACACAGCAATGGAAGAAGCCCTCTCTGCTGAATAAGCACTTTCTGTATAACATAGCAGTGGAAGAAGCCCCTCTCTGCTTAAAAAGCGCTTCCTGTATGACATAGCAGTGGACGAAGCCCCTCTCTGCTGAATAAGCGCTTTCTGTATAACACAGCAATGGAAGAAGCCCCTCTCTGCTTAATAAGCGCTTTCTGTATAACACAGCAATGGAAGAAGCCCTCTCTGCTGAATAAGCACTTTCTGTATAACATAGCAGTGGAAGAAGCCCCTCTCTGCTTAAAAAGCGCTTCCTGTATGACATAGCAGTGGACGAAGCCCCTCTCTGCTGAATAAGCGCTTTCTGTATAACACAGCAATGGAAGAAGCCCCTCTCTGCTGAATAAGCGCTTTCTGTATAACACAGCAATGGAAGAAGCCCCTCTCTGCTTAATAAGCGCTTTCTATATAACATAGCAGGGGAACAAGCCCCTCTCGCTGAATAAGCGCTTCCTGTATAACATAGTAGTGGAAGAAGCCCCTCTCTGCTGAATAAGCACTTTCTGTATAACATAGCAGTGGAAGAAGCCCCTCTCTGCTGAATAAGCGCTTTCTGTATAACACAGCAATGGAAGAAGCCCCTCTCTGCTGAATAAGCGCTTTCTGTATAACATAGCAGTGGAAGAAGCCCCTCTCTGCTGAATAAGCGCTTCCTGTATGACATAGCAGTGGACGAAGCCCCTCTCTGCTGAATAAGCGCTTTCTGTATAACACAGCAATGGAAGAAGCCCCTCTCTGCTGAATAAGCGCTTTCTGTATAACACAGCAATGGAAGAAGCCCCTCTCTGCTTAATAAGCGCTTTCTATATAACATAGCAGGGGAACAAGCCCCTCTCGCTGAATAAGCGCTTCCTGTATAACATAGTAGTGGAAGAAGCCCCTCTCTGCTGAATAAGCACTTTCTGTATAACATAGCAGTGGAAGAAGCCCCTCTCTGCTGAATAAGCGCTTTCTGTATAACACAGCAATGGAAGAAGCCCCTCTCTGCTGAATAAGCGCTTTCTGTATAACACAGCAATGGAAGAAGCCCCTCTCTGCTGAATAAGCACTTTCTGTATAACACAGCAGTGGACGAAGCCCCTCTCTGCTGAATAAGCACTTTCTGTATAACATAGCAGTGGAAGAAGCCCCTCTCTGCTGAATAAGCGCTTTCTGTATAACATAGCAGTGGAAGAAGCCCCTCTCTGCTGAATAAGCGCTTCCTGTATAACATAGCAGTGGAAGAAGCCCCTCTCTGCTGAATAAGCGCTTCCTGTATAACATAGCAGTGGAAGAAGCCCCTCTCGCTGAATAAGCGCTTTCTATATAACATAGCAGTGGAAGAAGCCCCTCTCTGCTGAATAAGCGCTTCCTGTATGACATAGTAGTGGAAGAAGCCCCTCTCTGCTGAATAAGCGCTTCCTGTATAACATAGCCCCTCTCCGCTGAGACAGACAACCAAAAGTTTTAATAAATCCGGTCTGACAAAGAAGCCTATGGGCTGGAGACAGTGCATAATTCAGATCTGTTCGCTCGCTAGGTATTTTTTGCATTGCTGCGAACAGATAGTCGCCGCCTATAGGGGAGTGTATTTTAGCTTTGCAAGTGTGCGATCGCATGTGCAGCCGAGCAGTACAAAAACAGTTTGTGCAGTTTCTGAGTAGCTCTGACCTCACTCAGCCGCTGCGATCACTTCAGCCTTTCGAGCCGGGAACTGACGACAGACACCCTCTCTGCAAACGTCAAGCCACGCCTGAGTTTTTCCAAACACTCCCAGAAAACGGTCAGTTGACACCCACAAACGCCTTCTTCCTGTCAATCTCCTTGCGATTGGCTATGCGAATGGATTCTTCGCTAGAACCAGTGCACAGCAACGATCCGCTTTGTTCCCATACGACGCGCCTGCGCATTGTGGTACATACGCATGCGCAGTAGTTACCTGATCACTGCGCAGCAAAAAACATTAGCGAACGAACAGATCTGAATTAGGCCCCATGTTCAACTCTTAACAACTGAGTAAACTCTACACACACCGAGTACATCTCTGCAGCAATCAGAGGAGTTAACGTTTAGCACACCATAATGGGAATTATTCTATGGGAGCGCCCAGTATGTACAAACTCTATTATGCAGTAAGGCTAGGCTATAAGTCTAAGGTAAAGCCTGGGCAGTTCTCGGCTCTCAGTGTGTGCAGTGTCTGCAAGAACCGTGAAAGAAACAAGAGCTTGTGCCGTACCTCCTCTAATGGGGTGATGGAGGAACTTTCTCCCCCGTAGTACGGGTTCCTGTCCATGTGTAGGACTTTCTTTCCGTTCACAGACATGATCCCAGACAAGATGCATTCCTGTAAGAGGGTGACAGACAGCAGAACATAAGCAATTGGTACTTTGTATATCTTCAGAAAAATTCATTTTTGTATAATTATATATATATATTTATTTATTTATTTTAATTCTTTGTTTTGAAAGGAATTATTTCCAAGGCATACAAAGAAGATAATACAGATAAGTCTCCTAAGTCTCCATGGTACAATATTAATAGCATATAGAAAAAATAGGATTTTAATACCTACCGGTAAATCCTTTTCTCTTAGTCCGTAGAGGATGCTGGGGACTCCGTAAGGACCATGGGGTATAGACAGGATCCACAGGAGACATGGGCACACTATAAGACTTTGAATGGGTGTGAACTGGCTCCTCCCTCTATGCCCCTCCTCCAGACCTCAGTTAGAGAACTGTGCCCAGGGAGACAGACATTTCGAGGAAAGAATTTATTGTTTAAACACGGTAAGTGTCATACCAGCTCACACCTCGAACATACCGCAGAACGTGGCATTCAATAGAACACCATCCAACGGCATGAACAATACACAGCCACATGCTGAGAGAATATGTAACACAACCTGTGTGTCAACACAACCAATAATAAGACACCGCATGCCATGGCATGCACAACGTCAGCAACAGCCTGACAGAGAAACACCACAAGAGTGTAACCAAAATCAATAACTGCAGACACAGTACGCACTGGGACGGGCGCCCAGCATCCTCTACGGACTAAGAGAAAAGGATTTACTGGTAGGTATTAAAATCCTATTTTCTCATACGTCCTAGAGGATGCTGGGGACTCCGTAAAAACCATGGGGTTTATACCAAAGCTCCAGACCGGGCGGGAGAGTGCGAACGACTCTGCAGCACCGATTGAGCAAACATGAGGTCCCCATCAGCCAGGGTATCAAACTTGTAGAGCTTAGCAAAAGTGTTTGAACCCGACTAAGTACCCGCTCGGCAAAGTTAAACCGCCGAGACTCCTCGGGCATCCGCCCAAAAAGAGCCCATTTTCCTAGTAGAATGGATCTCCACCTACTTCGGTAACCGCAATCCAGCCAGAGAACGAGCACACCGAATCGTATCACAGATCTAGCGTGTAACAGACTGCAGAGACGCAGGCGCCCCAATCACGCTGGGAGCATACCGGACAAACAGAGCCTCTGTTTCCCCAATCTGAGCCAAATTGGCGACATAAATATTCAAAGCCCTGACTACATCGAGAGACCTTGAATCAGCCAATGCTTAAGGAACCACAGGCATCAATAGGCTGGTTTCTGCGAAACACAGAAACCACTCTTTGGCAGAACTATTGTCAGAGTTCTCTATTCCGCTCTGTCCACATGGAAGACCAAACAGGGGCTCTTGTGAGACCCAGCCACTACTTCCGACACCCGCCTTGCGGACGCCAAAGCCAAAAGCATGACCACTCTCCAAGAGAGAAATTTTAACACAACCTTTCATAAAGGTTCCAATCAGTGTGACACAAGAAAACGCAACACCACGTCAAGGTCCCACGGTGCCAATGGGGCACAAATGGAGGTTGGATGTGCAGTACTCCTTTCACGAAGGTCAGAACTTCCGGAAAAGTAGCCAATTCTTTACTTGAAAGAAAATTTATAAGGCCAAAACCGCACTGAAATGGAGCCTAACTTTATGCCTGCATCCACACCTGCTTGCAAAGAATGGAGAAGAACGACCCAGCTGAAAGTCTTCCGTAGTAGCCTTCTTGGATTCACACCAAGACACATATTTACGCCAAATATGGTGGTAAGGCTTTGCCGTTACTTCTTTTCTAGCCTAAAGAGGTGTGGAAATGACTTCACTGGGAATACCCTTTCAAGATAGGATATGGCGTTTAACCGCCACGCCGTCAAACGCAGCCGTGGTCAGTCTTGATACACGCCCGGATCTTGCTGTAACAGTTCCTCCTGTAGAGGAAGAGGCCAGGGATCTTCTATGAATAAATCTTGAAGAACTGGATACCAAGCCCTCCTTGGTTAGGCCGGAACAATGAGGATCGCCTGAACCTTTGTTCTTCTTACGTTTATCACCTTCAGAAGAGTGAAAGCGGAGGGGACACATAGACCGACTGAAAACACCCAAGGTGTCACGAGGGCGTCCACTGCTATAGCTTGAGTGTCCCTTGACCTGGAACGCCAACATGTCCAATTGAGGCACTCCTCAAAGACTTGTCACTGCTGTGAAAACTTCTCGATGACGACTGTATTTCTCCCAAATGGAGATCGCGTCTGCAGAGGAATCTATTTCTCCGTCGTTCACATCCGGAACGAAGACTGCTAATATAGCGTTTACCAGTCTTTCCACCCAGCGGAAAACTTTTGCGGCTTTGCTCCTTGTTCCGCCCTAGCGGCTCACTTACGCCACTGCTGTCCAGACGTCCGACAGAATTAAGACGGCAGATCACAAAGAATATGTTCGTTGAAAATAGCTCTTAATTCAAGAAAGCTTATTGCAGACAAGCTTCCCAGCTTGACCTTTCCCCCTATGGAAATACTTCCCTTGCAAGGACTGCTCCCCAGCCTCGGAGATCTGCATGCATGGACACCAGGATCTAATCCTGGATCCCGAACCTTCTCCCTCTAGGAGGTGAGGACTGAGCAGACACCTCAGGAGTGATACCCTGGCCATTAGGTTTATATTCCGGTGCATGTGCAGGTGAGACCCGGATCACATTTTCAACTGGTCCCGTGAAAACCACTCTGGCATTTGACTTGCTCACCGAAAAGGCCTCTTAGGCCGCACCATCTTCTTCATCAACGGAACGTATTGATGGATTGTCACTGCAAATCTGATCCGACTCCGGATCCTCAGACCTCTTTCCACAGGAAAACACAGAACCTCAACCGTTCAGTATCTACTCTGATACCCACCTCCGACATCTGCGTCGTTGGGAACAACAGCCATTCCCTGTGTTGAAGAACAGTCAGAGAGAAACAGCGATTTGCACCACTTGTTTCTTGACCTCGCCTTAATCAGGAGAGCGTCTCAGTACAGAATAACAATGGCTCTTACTATTGAAAGAAAACCATCACACTGCCATCACTCCGGTGAAATGCCAAAGACAAACCAGGACATCAACCCAGGTAAGCTGAATGCGGAGAAAAACTAATTTAACCCCTTATCTACCTTTACGTGCTGGAGCTCCCTGGCCTGAGAGATTCCATCCTGTAGTTCAACTTCGTAAGTAGAAATCTTTGTCCTGCTGTCCCTGATAAAAAAAAAAAAGAAACAATGTCCTCAACCTGACGCAACTCTGGTATGGCGTCGCGTACTACCTCCCCTTTCAGAGGGGAATCGGTAAGATCTATTTGAAAAATCAGTGAGGGGAATCATGTGTAAACTCAAGTATGTCCCCCTTTGGATTCCATTATTAACTCACAGGTCCAAGTCCATACACGTACTGATTGAAGAGTATCAGACGAGTTCCCACCGGTGTGGGCTCCAGCCAGATAGACCCAGCGATATGCGGTGGATGTGGTAGAAACAGAAGACGATATCCGCTTCTGCGAACCTAACAAGGTTGCAAAACTCTTACCTTGTCACCTTCCACTATCTGCACAGAAAGGGAAAAAATAAGAATTTACTCACCGGTAATTCTATTTCTCGTAGTCCGTAGTGGATGCTGGGAACTCCGTAAGGACCATGGGGAATAGACGGCTCCGCAGGAGACTGGGCACATCTAAAGAAAGATTTAGGACTATCTGGTGTGCACTGGCTCCTCCCCCTATGACCCTCCTCCAAGCCTCAGTTAGGACACTGTGCCCGGAAGAGCTGACACAATAAGGAAGGATTTTGAATCCCGGGTAAGACTCATACCAGCCACACCAATCACACCGTATAACTCGTGATAGGAACCCCGGTTAACAGTATGATAACAAAAGGAGCCTCTGAACAGATGGCTCGCAATAACAACCCGATTTGTGTAACAATAACTATTTACAAGTATTGCAGACAATCCGCACTTGGGATGGGCGCCCAGCATCCACTACGGACTACGAGAAATAGAATTACCGGTGAGTAAATTCTTATTTTCTCTGACGTCCTAGTGGATGCTGGGAACTCCGTAAGGACCATGGGGATTATACCAAAGCTCCCAAACGGGCGGGAGAGTGCGGATGACTCTGCAGCACCGAATGAGAGAACTCCAGGTCCTCCTCAGCCAGGGTATCAAATTTATAGAATTTTGCAAACGTGTTTGCCCCTGACCAAGTAGCAGCTCGGCAAAGTTGTAAAGCCGAGACCCCTCGGGCAGCCGCCCAAGATGAGCCCACCTTCCTTGTGGAATGGGCTTTTACAGATTTAGGCTGCGGTAGTCCCACCGCAGAATGCGCCAGCTGAATAGTGCTACAAATCCAGCGCGCGATAGTCTGCTTAGAAGCAGGAGCACCCAGTTTGTTGGGTGCATACAGTATAAACAGCGAGTCAGTTTTCCTGACTCCAGCCGTCCTGGAAACATAAATTTTCAGGGCCCTGACTACGTCCAGTAACTTGGAATCCTCCAAGTCCCTAGTAGCCGCAGGCACCACAATAGGCTGGTTCAAGTGAAACGCTGATACCACCTTCGGGAGAAACTGAGGACGAGTCCTCAACTCTGCCCTATCCATATGGAAAATCAGAGAAGGGCTTTTATAGGACAAAGCCGCCAATTCTGACACACGCCTGGCCGAAGCCAGGGCCAACAGCATGACCACTTTCCACGTGAGATATTTCAAATCCACAGTCTTAAGTGGCTCGAACCAATGTGATTCCAGGAACTCCAAAACCACATTGAGATCCCAAGGTGCCACTGGGGGCACAAAAGGAGGCTGAATATGCAGAACTCCTTTGACAAACGTCTGAACTTCAGGCAGTGAAGCCAGTTCTTTCTGGAAGAAAATCGACAGGGCCGAAATCTGGACCTTAATGGACCCCAATTTGAGGCCCAACGTCACCCCTGCTTGCAGGAAGTGCAGGAATCGACCCAGTTGAAATTCCTCCGTTGGGGCCTTCCTGGCCTCACACCAAGCAACATATTTCCGCCAAATGCGGTGATAATGTTTTGCGGTAACATCCTTCCTGGCTTTGATCAGGGTAGGGATGACTTCCTCCGGAATGCCCTTTTCCTTCAGGATCCGGTGTTCAACCGCCATGCCGTCAAACGTAGCCGCGGTAAGTCTTGGAACAGACAGGGCCCCTGCTGCAGCAGGTCTTGTCTGAGCGGCAGAGGCCAAGGGTCCTCTGAAAGCATCTCTTGAAGTTCCGGGTACCAAGCTCTTCTTGGCCAATCCGGAACCACGAGTATAGTTTTCACTCCTCGCCTTCGTAATATTCTCAGAACCTTGGGAATGAGAGGCAGAGGAGGAAACACATAAACCGACTGGTACACCCACGGTGTTACTAGAGCGTCCACAGCGATCGCCTGAGGGTCCCTTGACCTGGCGCAATATCTTTTTAGCTTTTTGTTGAGGCGGGACGCCATCATGTCCACCTGTGGTCTTTCCCAACGGTTTACCAGCATTTGGAAGACTTCTGGATGAAGTCCCCATTCTCCCGGGTGGAGGTCGTGCCTGCTGAGGAAGTCTGCTTCCCAGTTGTCCACTCCCGGAATGAACACTGCTGTCAGTGCTAACACATGATTTTCCGCCCATCGGAGAATCCTTGTGGCTTCTGCCATTGCCCTCCTGCTTCTTGTGCCGCCCTGTCTGTTAACATGGGCGACCGCCGTGATGTTGTCTGATTGGATCAGTACCGGCTGATTCTGAAGCAGGGGCCTTGCTTGGCTTAGGGCATTGTAAATGGCCCTTAGCTCCAGAATATTTATGTGAAGCGAAATCTCCTGATTTGACCACAGTCCTTGGAAATTTCTTCCCTGTGTGACTGCACCCCAGCCCCGAAGGCTGGCATCCGTGGTCACCAGGACCCAGTCCTGTATTCCGAATCTGCGGCCCTCTAGTAGATGAGCCCTCTGCAGCCACCACAGCAGCGACACCCTGGTCCCTGCCGACAGGGTTATCCGCTGTTGCATCTGGAGATGGGACCCGGACCATTTGTCCAACAGGTCCCACTGGAAAGTCCTTGCGTGGAACCTTCCGAATGGAATCGCTTCGTACGAAGCTACCATTTTTCCCAGGACTCGTGTGCATTGATGTACCGACACCTGTCCCGGTTTTAGGAGGTCTCTGACTAGAGATGACAATTCCTCGGCTTTTTCCACTGGAAGAAACACTTTTTTCTGGTCTGTGTCCAGAATCATTCCCAGGAACAGAAGACGTGTCGTCGGGACCAGCTGTGACTTTGGAATATTGAGAATCCAGCCGTGCTGTTGTAGCACTTCCCGAGAAAGTGCTACCCCCACTACCAACTGTTCCTTGGACCTCGCCTTTATCAGGAGATCGTCCAAGTACGGGATAAGTAAAACTCCCTTCTTGCGAAGGAGTATCATCATGTCGGTCATTACCTTGGTAAAGACCATCGGTGCCGTGGATAACCCAAACGGCAGCGTCTGGAACTGATAGTGACAGTCCTGTACCACACATCTGAGGTACTCCTGGTGAGGATGGTAAATGGGGACATGCAGGTAAGCATCCTTGATGTCCAGGGAGACCATGTAATCCCCCTCGACCAGGATCGCAATAACCGCCCTGAGCGATTCCATCTTGAACTTGAATCTTTTGATATAAGTGTTCAAGGCTTTTAAATTTAAGATGGGTCTCACCGAACCGTCCGGTTTCGGTACCACAAACATTGTGGAATAGTAACCCTTTCCTTGCTGAAGGAGGGGTACCTTGACAATCACTTGCAGTGAATACAGTTTTTAGATAACCACCAACACTGCCTCCCTGGCAGAGGGAGTTGCCGGTAAGGCAGATTTTAGGAAACGGCGGGGGGGAGACGTCTCGAATTCCAGCCTGTACCCCTGAGATACTGTTTGAAGAACCCCGGGATCCGCCTGTGAGAGAGCCCACTGTGCGCTGAAAAACCTGAGACGGGCCCCCACTGTACCCGGGTCCGCCTGAGCAGCCCCAGCGTCATGCTGTGGACTTACCGGACTTCTGCTCTTGGGAACTAGCTGTGTGTTGCAGCTTTTTCCCTCTACCTTTTCCTCTTGGCAGAAAGGATGAGCCTCCAGCCCTCTTGCTTTTCTGGGGCCGAAAGGACTGTACCTGATAATACGGTGCTTACTTTTGCTGTGGGGTAGCTTGTGGCAACCAGTTTGATTTCCCAGCCGTAGCTGTGGACACGAGGTCTGAAAGACCATCCCCAAACAGTTCCACCCCCTTATAGGGCAAAACTTCCATGTGCCGTTTTGAACCGGCATCGCTTTTACATAGCGCTTATTTGTGATGCCAGCCGGCAAATATCCCTCTGTGCATCACGCATGTATAAGACAGCGTCTTTTATATGCTCTATTATCAGCAAAATATTGCCCCTATCCATAGTTCCGACAGGGAATCTGACCACGCAGCTGCCGCACTGCACCTCCATGCCGAGGCAATAGCTGGTCTCAATATAATGCCGTGTGTGTGTATATAGCTTTTAGGGTAGTTTCCTGCTTTCTATCAGCAGGTTCCTTTAGGGCGGCCGTATCCGGAGACGGTAGTGCCACCTTTTTTCTTTTTTTTTTTAAATAAGCGTGTCAGCGCTTTATCTATCCTAGGGGGTATTTCCCAACGTGACCTATCCTCTGGCGGAAAAGGGTACGCTGCTTAGAAATTATCAATTTCTTATCGGGGGAAGACCATGCTTCCTCACACACCTCATATTAATCTCTCAGATGCAGGAAAAACTACAGGTAGTTTTTTCTCACCAAACATAATACCCCTTTTTTGTGGTACCTGGGGTATTATCAGAAATGTGTAATACATTTTTCATTGCCTCAATCATGTAACGGGTGGACCTATTGGAGGGTACACTAGTCTCATCGTCGTCGACACTGGAGTCGGTATCCGTGTCGACATCTGTAGCAGGCGTTTTAAAGCCCCTGATGACATTTGAGACGCTGGAACAGGCACAAGCTGAGTAGCCGGCTGTCCTATGTCGTCAAACCTTTTGTGTAAGGAGTTGACACCTTCCATAAGTCCATCCACACAGGTGTCGACCCCGCAGGGGGTGACATCACATTCACAGGCATTTGCTCCGCCTCCACATCATTTTCCTCATCATACATGTTGTGACAGGACGATACCGTACGGAAGCACTCGCAGCTTCCGCGTCCCGTTGACTGCGCACAGAATGGAAGGTCAAGCCGCACGAGGCCTGACCACATAGGGGATTCCCTGCTTACCGTCAGTAACCGCCTGTTACTGACTCCACCCACTGCGCTGTGGGCGGGTTCTCGCTGCCACCACCAAACTCCTAACCTGCCGTGGCGTTTGGAACCACGGTTCTGCTCTGTATGTGCCGACGCACTGCTTTACCACACCTGTGTGGTGTCGACGAATCCCCACTAGCCACTTGCTAGGCCTCTACCGGTAGCTGGCGGAAGGCGGAGCTTGGAGACGTCAGGTGCTTCCCTGGACAGCCGGAGGGCGGGGCTAGGTTTGGCCTAACCCTGTTGGTCACAAGATGAAGCAGTCTTCTTGAGGCAAAGGTGTTTATTGCTCAAAATAACCTTTAAAAAGGCTCCTCCCTATTGCTAGGGGCAACAGCATACAATTAAGATGTTTCAGCAGAAGAAGATGTTACAATACACCATCCTATGGGCCAACTGCCCTCCTTTTATCCCTCTCCAAGACCCTCTACCACAGGGGGTAAGCCCGCCCTGTGGTGTACAACCAATCAATGTTTACCCATGAGCTGTGCATGCTCTGGACTCATGCACACCTAACATTGTCCCCAATGGACAGTGGGGAGTGGCCGGTCTCCTTTGTCTCTCCCATCTGGGAGAGCAGGCTACTCCCACGGTGCCGTTCAGTCTGGCTGGGGAGAAGTTTTCCCTCCTAAACTGACTTCCAGAAACCTGCCCGGGACCCCTTCTCACTGCCTGCAGCCTGGATTTGGGCTCCAGAGCTGGGCAGCCTGGCTCCCCGGTCCAGGTCTCTGGTCCACTACGGCTGATCTCCATGGAGCTCCAAGAAACCACTCAGCTTGTCTTATAGCTAAGCTGCTTCTCTTTCTCCCTGTCCCTATTGGAACTGTGAGGCTGGATGGGAAAGCATTCCGTTTTTAGGGAAAAGGTCTGGGAGAATCCATCAGCCTGCACAGCTATGGATTCCCCCCTCCTGGGACACACAATCAAGTAAGTGCATTTTATCTTTAAATACATTACATTTTTAAATCACACTGTACATTTCTCTTTAAATATACCCTGAGCCTGTGCCCTGCACAGACTCTACACACTCAGGCACTGCAGTGCCTTCCCTAGCCCTGCAGCCTGGCTGCGAGGGCTCTCTGTGTGCTGGAGGTATGGGGCTGGCTTCCCCCATCCTCCAGCCTGCTTTTCTGCCTCTGGGGTTCCAGGGAGCTGGCTCTCCCTGTCCCCCCAGGGTGGCACTAATCAGTGGCCTCGCCGCACGCAGCGGCGCACCCCCCTGTACCTAAGCCCGGCGGACCGGGACACTTGTCCCGGCCGCCGTGACCCTGGCTTGTTTCAGCGCTGAGGCGCCGGGAGCGTAGCTCCCGGACCCCAGCGCTCACCATCCTGCTGGCCCGCCTAATGTGCCCACGCCGCTAGGGAGCCGGCTAGCCCGGTCCCCCATGAGCGGCGCCTGTCTGTTAGCCTCGCTGCAGCGTCCGGCGGGGAGCCGGGCTGCAGCGCACCCCCCTCGCCGACTAGCAGCCCGGGACGTCCGTCCCGGCTGCTGCGGCTGGCCACCCGTGCTGGGCTGAGGCGCCGGGAGCAGAGCTCTCGGCCCCCAGCGGCGGCTCTCACCTAGAGCACTGCAGCGGGAGCCGAGCTCCCAGCAGCAGCGCTCACCCTTCTCCCCGGCGCGCACACTCCAGTGCGCCCGGGGCTACACTGACCGCTGCCGGGAGCGGAGCTCCCGGACTCCGGCGGTCAGCGGCTGCCTCCTCTCCCCCGGCGCGCACACTCTGCTGAGCGCGCCGGGGGCTGTCCTCCCTGCCGTGGTCTCCGGAGGGGTCCGGGACCACGGCGCATTCTAAGAAAATACATTTTTATCCATTTATAAAACACGGCGCCTAGCGCCCACATTATATTTCAAATTTGGCGCCAAGAGCCCCTTTGTCTTGGCAAATGGCGCCGGGCACTAGGGATTAACCCCTTCAGTGCCAGGGCGGCCATTTGCCTCGTGGCTGGGGGCTCTCCGGCCACACATGTCGACACAGCAATACCGACACACAGCACACACACAGGGAATGCTCTGACAGAGGACAGGACCCCACAAAGCCCTTTGGGGAGACAGAGGGAGAGTATGCCAGCACACACCAGAGCGCTATATATCACAGGGATATCACCTATAGAGAGTGTTTTCCCTTATAGCTGCATTATTATAATATACTGCGCCTAATTTTTGTGCCCCCCTCTCTTTTTAACCCTTTCTGTAGTGCAGGACTGCAGGGGAGAGCCAGGGAGCGATCCTTCCAGCTGAGCTGTGAGGGAAAATGGCGCCAGTGTGCTGAGGGAGATGGCTCCGCCCCTTTTTCGGCTGGCTTTCTCCCGCTATTTTAATAATTCTGGCAGGGGTTAATATACACCTATATAGCCCCTGGGGCTATATATGGTGTCAGTTTGCCAGCCAAGGTGCTATTTATTGCTGCTCAGGGCGCCCCCCAGCGCCCTGCACCCATCAGTGACCGCAGTGTGTTGTGTGCATGAGGAGCAATGGCGCACAGCTGCAGTGCTGTGCGCTACCTTGGGGAAGACAGAAGTCTTCAGCCGCCTATTTTCCGGACCTTCTTGCTTCTGGCTCTGTAAGGGGGACGGCGGCTCCGGGAACGGACGACGAGGTCGGGTCCTGTGTTCGATCCCTCTGGAGCTAATGGTGTCCAGTAGCCTAAGAAGCCCAAGCTACCACCACTTAGGTAGGTTCGCTTCTTCTCCCCTTAGTCCCTCGGTGCAGTGAGCCTGTTGCCAGCAGGTCTCACTGAAAATAAAAAACCTAAACTATACTTTCTTCTAGGAGCTCAGGAGAGCCCCTAGTGTGCATCCAGCTCAGCCGGGCACAGAAATCTAACTGAGGCTTGGAGGAGGGTCATAGGGGGAGGAGCCAGTGCACACCAGATAGTCCTAAAGCTTTCTTTAGATGTGCCCAGTCTCCTGCGGAGCCGTCTATTCCCCATGGTCCTTACGGAGTTCCCAGCATCCACTAGGACGTCAGAGAAAAGAACGGTATCCAACCGGTTAAAATGACTGCATCCCACAAAGAATGCATCACCAACCGTTGTGAGGGAACCTATCACACCAAGGTAGACTTACCAGTGGTATCTGCAGAGATTGACTTAACTGAGGCCTCCCCAAACAGCGGTACACAGTCCCAGGGAAAACTCCAGTATCTCTCGGAGTCAGCCTCAGCCTTCCCCGGCCACACCTCCTGTAGCCGCACGGCAGCCTGCCGCAATGTTACAGAGAAGAACCAACATAAGAAACATCCCCTCTCTCTCCAGGGTAATTCTATCGGATGCCAAGGTAACAGACCATTTCTGAATGAAACACTCCCCCATGCGTATGTAATGCAAATATCATCAAAGCATATCATTAAAATATCACTTAGCTTCCTGTGTACGATCCTTTGTGACAGGGCCCCGTGCCGACCAGGAGTTGACTTTCACAGTATTCTATCCACGGCGGGAAAAGAATAAACACTTGGACTCCTTGTGAGGATCTGAGACCAACTCGTCACGGCCGACATAGAGCTTTATCAACAGAGCAACCAGCACATGAGAAGGAATAATATTACCTCAGCATTCATTAGAAACCGTGATATGAATATACATATTGTAATACACACATACACACATAACCTACATATATATATATATATATATATATATATATATCATACATACATACAAGCAGTTTGTCCGGAATCGCCGGGTCCCTAGTGACATCAATGTGTTCTGAATGTGTATGTCCATGTACTGAATGCCCAAGTTGTGGATCTAACCAGGAAACCTTATGGTCGACATAAAACATAGTATTCGTCGACAGCAGGGAGTAGTACCAGGCAAAATAACTTTCTTGCGACCCCGAGGGGTCCGAGGGAAGTATACGTATATAATTTTAATATCACTCCCCCCCAAATACTACCATGTCTGTGCTCGAGCTACAGGCCCATGGAACCGTACCATACATATTCATATACATATATATACAGGCATAAGTTAGTTACAGCATGTTCATTTACACCCGGTATTAACAGTTGGTGCCGACAGGGTCACCCACATACTACTGTGTCTCCCATAACGTGTTTACTCTTTGAAAAGTATACAACTACCGACCTGCTGACACTTCATTTACTCAATCAAGTACCACAGAAGTCGGAAATGCCGACAGAGATTCCCATAACTGTCTGCGACAGAGCACTCACACATGTCGACACGTGTACTAAAAGCTATAGTGGGTATCTGACAGGGAAAATACAGACACTTATGCACAACACACTGACTACACAGCCATTATCTAATATAGTGCTATACTGTAATCTATATTGCACTAATCACTGTGCCCCCTTCGTTTACACTGAAACTGTACACAGTGCATTTGGCGGGGACTGTTGGAGAAAATGGCGCAGTATCGTGCTGAGGCCTAAGCCACGCCCCCTTCTCGGCGCACTTCAGCCTCACTGTTATTTTAGCGGTTCATGCTGGCGGGGGTTTGTATACAGTGTCCGTGCACTGTATACATGTCATGCCAGGCTTCTTAGAGAGGTATATTGCTGCCCAGGGCACCCCCCCTGCGCCCTGCACCCTTGTCATGTTACTGTGTGACTCCTGGCAGTGTCCTATACAGACTGTCATGTTACTGTGTGACTCCTGGCAGTGTCCTATACAGGCTGTCATGTTACTGTGTGACTCCTGGCAGTGTCCTATACAGACTGTCATGTTACTGTGTGACTCCTGGCAGTGTCCTATACAGGCTGTCATGTTACTGTGTGACTCCTGTCAGTGTCCTATACAAGCTGTCATGTTACTGTGTGACTCCTGTCAGTGTCCTATACAGGCTGTCATGTTACTGTGTGACTCCTGGCAGTGTCCTATACAGGCTGTCATGTTACTGTGTGACTCCTGGCAGTGTCCTATACAGGCTGTCATGTTACTGTGTGACTCCTGGCAGTGTCCTATACAGGCTGTCATGTTACTGTGTGACTCCTGGCAGTGTCCTATACAGACTGTCATGTTACTGTGTGACTCCTGGCAGTGTCCTATACAGGCTGTCATGTTACTGTGTGACTCCTGGCAGTGTCCTATACAGGCTGTCATGTTACTGTGTGACTCCTGGCAGTGTCCTATACAGGCTGTCATGTTACTGTGTGACTCCTGGCAGTGTCCTATACAGGCTGTCATGTTACTGTGTGACTCCTGGCAGTGTCCTATACAGACTGTCATGTTACTGTGTGACTCCTGGCAGTGTCCTATACAGGCTGTCATGTTACTGTGTGACTCCTGGCAGTGTACTATACAGGCTGTCATGTTGCTGTGTGACTCCTGGCAGTGTCCTATACAGACTGTCATGTTACTGTGTGACTCCTGGCAGTGTCCTATACAGACTGTCATGTTACTGTGTGACTCCTGGCTGTGTCCTATACAGACTGTCATGTTACTGTGTGACTCCTGGCAGTGTCCTATACAGGCTGTCATGTTACTGTGTGACTCCTGGCAGTGTCCTATACAGGCTGTCATGTTACTGTGTGACTCCTGGCAGTGTCCTATAGAGGCTGTCATGTTACTGTGTGACTCCTGGCAGTGTCCTATAGAGGCTGTCATGTTACTGTGTGACTCCTGGCAGTGTCCTATACAGGCTGTCATGTTACTGTGTGACTCCTGGCAGTGTCCTATACAGGCTGTCATGTTACTGTGTGACTCCTGGCAGTGTCCTATACAGGCTGTCATGTTACTGTGTGACTCCTGGCAGTGTCCTATACAGGCTGTCATGTTACTGTGTGACTCCTGGCAGTGTCCTATACAGGCTGTCATGATACTGTGTGACTCCTGGCAGTGTCCTATACAGGCTGTCATGTTACTGTGTGACTCCTGGCAGTGTCCTATACAGGCTGTCATGTACTGTGTGACTCCTGGCAGTGTCCTATACAGGCTGTCATGTTACTGTGTGACTCCTGGCAGTGTCCTATACAGGCTGTCATGTACTGTGTGACTCCTGGCAGTGTCCTATACAGGCTGTCATGTTACTGTGTGACTCCTGGCAGTGTCCTATACAGGCTGTCATGTTACAGTGTGACTCCTGGCAGTGTCCTATACAGGCTGTCATGTTACTGTGTGACTCCTGGCAGTGTCCTATACAGGCTGTCATGTTACTGTGTGACTCCTGGCAGTGTCCTATACAGGCTGTCATGTTACTGTGTGACTCCTGGCAGTGTCCTATACAGGCTGTCATGTTACTGTGTGACTCCTGGCAGTGTCCTATACAGGCTGTCATGTTACTGTGTGACTCCTGGCAGTGTTCTATACAGGCTGTCATGTTACTGTGTGACTCCTGGCAGTGTCCTATACAGGCTGTCATGTTACTGTGTGACTCCTGGCAGTGTCCTATACAGGCTGTCATGTTACTGTGTGACTCCTGGCAGTGTCCTATACAGGCTGTCATGTTACTGTGTGACTCCTGGCAGTGTCCTATACAGGCTGTCATGTTACTGTGTGACTCCTGGCAGTGTCCTATACAGGCTGTCATGTTACTGTGTGACTCCTGGCAGTGTCCTATACAGACTGTCATGTTACTGTGTGACTCCTGGCAGTGTCCTATACAGGCTGTCATGTTACTGTGTGACTCCTGGCAGTGTCCTATACAGGCTGTCATGTTACTGTGTGACTCCTGGCAGTGTCCTATACAGGCTGTCATGTTGCTGTGTGACTCCTGGCAGTGTCCTATACAGGCTGTCATGTTACTGTGTGACTCCTGGCAGTGTCCTATACAGGCTGTCATGTTACTGTGTGACTCCTGGCAGTGTCCTATACAGACTGTCATGTTACTGTGTGACTCCTGGCAGTGTCCTATACAGGCTGTCATGTTACTGTGTGACTCCTGGCAGTGTCCTATACAGGCTGTCATGTTACTGTGTGACTCCTGGCAGTGTCCTATACAGACTGTCATGTTACTGTGTGACTCCTGGCAGTGTCCTATACAGGCTGTCATGTTACTGTGTGACTCCTGGCAGTGTCCTATACAGGCTGTCATGTTACTGTGTGACTCCTGGCAGTGTCCTATACAGGCTGTCATGTTACTGTGTGACTCCTGGCAGTGTCCTATACAGGCTGTCATGTTACTGTGTGACTCCTGGCAGTGTCCTATACAGGCTGTCATGTTACTGTGTGACTCCTGGCAGTGTCCTATACAGGCTGTCATGTTACAGTGTGACTCCTGGCAGTGTCCTATACAGGCTGTCATGTTACTGTGTGACTCCTGGCAGTGTCCTATACAGGCTGTCATGTTACTGTGTGACTCCTGGCAGTGTCCTATACAGGCTGTCATGTTACTGTGTGACTCCTGGCAGTGTCCTATACAGGCTGTCATGTTACTGTGTGACTCCTGGCAGTGTCCTATACAGGCTGTCATGTTACTGTGTGACTCCTGGCAGTGTTCTATACAGGCTGTCATGTTACTGTGTGACTCCTGGCAGTGTCCTATACAGGCAGTCATGTTACTGTGTGACTCCTGGCAGTGTCCTATACAGGCTGTCATGTTACTGTGTGACTCCTGGCAGTGTCCTATACAGGCTGTCATGTTACTGTGTGACTCCTGGCAGTGTCCTATACAGGCTGTCATGTTACTGTGTGACTCCTGGCAGTGTCCTATACAGGCTGTCATGTTACTGTGTGACTCCTGGCAGTGTCCTATACAGGCTGTCATGTTACTGTGTGACTCCTGGCAGTGTCCTATACAGGCTGTCATGTTACTGTGTGACTCCTGGCAGTGTCCTATACAGGCTGTCATGTTACTGTGTGACTCCTGGCAGTGTCCTATACAGACTGTCATGTTACGTGTGACTCCTGGCAGTGTCCTATACAGGCTGTCATGTTACTGTGTGACTCCTGGCAGTGTCCTATACAGGCTGTCATGTTACTGTGTGACTCCTGGCAGTGTACTATACAGACTGTCATGTTACTGTGTGACTCCTGGCAGTGTCCTATACAGACTGTCATGTTACTGTGTGACTCCTGGCAGTGTCCTATACAGGCTGTCATGTTACTGTGTGACTCCTGGCAGTGTCCTATACAGGCTGTCATGTTACTGTGTGACTCCTGGCAGTGTACTATACAGACTGTCATGTTACTGTGTGACTCCTGGCAGTGTCCTATACAGACTGTCATGTTACTGTGTGACTCCTGGCAGTGTCCTATACAGGCTGTCATGTTACTGTGTGACTCCTGGCAGTGTACTATACAGACTGTCATGTTACTGTGTGACTCCTGGCAGTGTCCTATACAGGCTGTCATGTTACTGTGTGACTCCTGGCAGTGTCCTATACAGGCTGTCATGTTACTGTGTGACTCCTGGCAGTGTCCTATACAGGCTGTCATGTTACTGTGTGACTCCTGGCAGTGTCCTATACAGGCTGTCATGTTACTGTGTGACTCCTGGCAGTGTCCTATACAGGCTGTCATGTTACTGTGTGACTCCTGGCAGTGTCCTATACAGACTGTCATGTTACTGTGTGACTCCTGGCAGTGTCCTATACAGACTGTCATGTTACTGTGTGACTCCTGGCAGTGTCCTATACAGGCTGTCATGTTACGTGTGACTCCTGGCAGTGTCCTATACAGGCTGTCATGTTACGTGTGACTCCTGGCAGTGTCCTATACAGGCTGTCATGTTACTGTGTGACTCCTGGCAGTGTCCTATACAGGCTGTCATGTTACTGTGTGACTCCTGGCAGTGTCCTATACAGGCTGTCATGTTACTGTGTGACTCCTGGCAGTGTACTATACAGACTGTCATGTTACTGTGTGACTCCTGGCAGTGTCCTATACAGGCTGTCATGTTACTGTGTGACTCCTGGCAGTGTCCTATACAGGCTGTCATGTTACTGTGTGACTCCTGGCAGTGTCCTATACAGGCTGTCATGTTACTGTGTGACTCCTGGCAGTGTCCTATACAGGCTGTCATGTTACTGTGTGACTCCTGGCAGTGTCCTATACAGACTGTCATGTTACTGTGTGACTCCTGGCAGTGTCCTATACAGACTGTCATGTTACTGTGTGACTCCTGGCAGTGTCCTATACAGGCTGTCATGTTACGTGTGACTCCTGGCAGTGTCCTATACAGGCTGTCATGTTACGTGTGACTCCTGGCAGTGTCCTATACAGGCTGTCATGTTACTGTGTGACTCCTGGCAGTGTCCTATACAGGCTGTCATGTTACTGTGTGACTCCTGGCAGTGTCCTATACAGGCTGTCATGTTACTGTGTGACTCCTGGCAGTGTCCTATACAGACTGTCATGTTACTGTGTGACTCCTGGCAGTGTCCTATACAGGCTGTCATGTTACTGTGTGACTCCTGGCAGTGTCCTATACAGACTGTCATGTTACTGTGTGACTCCTGGCAGTGTCCTATACAGACTGTCATGTTACTGTGTGACTCCTGGCAGTGTCCTATACAGACTGTCATGTTACTGTGTGACTCCTGGCAGTGTCCTATACAGGCTGTCATGTTACTGTGTGACTCCTGGCAGTGTCCTATACAGGCTGTCATGTTACGTGTGACTCCTGGCAGTGTCCTATACAGGCTGTCATGTTGCTGTGTGACTCCTGGCAGTGTCCTATACAGGCTGTCATGTTACAGTGTGACTCCTGGCAGTGTCCTATACAGGCTGTCATGTTACTGTGTGACTCCTGGCAGTGTCCTATACAGACTGTCATGTTACTGTGTGACTCCTGGCAGTGTCCTATACAGGCTGTCATGTTACTGTGTGACTCCTGGCAGTGTCCTATACAGGCTGTCATGTTACTGTGTGACTCCTGGCAGTGTACTATACAGACTGTCATGTTACTGTGTGACTCCTGGCAGTGTCCTATACAGACTGTCATGTTACTGTGTGACTCCTGGCAGTGTCCTATACAGGCTGTCATGTTACTGTGTGACTCCTGGCAGTGTCCTATACAGGCTGTCACGTTGCTGAGTAACAATGTGTCAGGGAGCTTTGCATGAATTGCTGCGTACACTGGAATTCCAGGATGTCACATCCTCCCCGACGGGGAAACCTGATCAGTGAAAATGCAGAGTGAGGGGCTGGGCCACAGTCCTTCAGCCAGAACCAGGACCAGCCTTATTTCCACCTCTACTCTCCAGGTGCAGTCACCTATCTATGAAATAACTGGAACAGCCCCATCAATTCACGGAACTATATCCCATCAATGTGCAGCCAGTATCTGAGCCATCCGGTAACATCCGACCCCTGAACCCGTGCGATACTGTCCTGGTGAGAGAGAGTGCACTTATTTACCATTCACTAATTCAGCACCAAGGAGAGCGCACAATCCATACTAATGTCATCATCCCCAACAGAGCCTCACCGGTCCTACTGCACTGCTTACACCCCATGCTCACTGCACCGCTCCCCATCTCACTACACTGCTCCCCACCCTCACTGCACCGCTCCCCACCATCACTGCACAGCTACCCATCATCACTGCACCGCTCCCCACCATCACTGCACAGCTACCCATCATCACTGCACCGCTCCCCACCCTCACTGCACCGCTCCCCATCCTCACTGCACCGCTCCCCAACCTCACTGCACTGCTCCCAACCCTCACTGCACCGCTCCCAAACCTCACTGCACCGCTCCCCATCTCACTATACCTGCACCCCATCCTCACTGCACCGCTCCCCATCTCACTACACTGCTCCCCATCCTCACTGCACCGCACCCCAACCTCACTGCACCGCTCCCCATCTCACTATACCTGCACCTCATCCTCACTGCACCGCTCCCCATCTCACTATACCTGCACCTCATCCTCACTGCACCGCTCCCCATCTCACTATACCTGCACCCCATCCTCACTGCACCGCTCCCCATCTCACTATACCTGCACCCCATCCTCACTGCACCGCTCCCCATCTCACTACACTGCTCCCCACCCTCACTGCACCGCACCCCAACCTCACTGCACCGCTCCCCATCTCACTACACTGCTCCCCACCCTCACTGCACCGCTCCCCAACCTCATTGCACCGCTCCCCAACCTCACTGCACTGCTCCCCATCTCACTATACCTGCACCTCATCCTCACTGCAACGCTCCCCATCTCACTATACCTGCACCCGATCCTCACTGCACCGCTCCCCATCCTCACTATACCTGCACCCCATGTCACTATACCTGCACCCCATCCTCACTACACTGCTCCGCACCCTCACTGCCCGCTCCCCAACCTCACTGCACCGCTCCCCATGTCACTATACCTGCACCCCATCCTCACTACACTGCTCCGCACCCTCACTGCCCGCTCCCCATCATCATTGCACCGCTCCCCATCTCACTATACCTGCACCTCCCTCATTCTCACTGCACCGCTCCCCATCTCACTATACCTGCACCCCATCCTCACTGCACCGCTCAACATCCTCACTGCACCGCTCCCCATCTCACTATACCTGCACCCCATCCTCACTGCACCACTCCCCATTCTCACTATACCTGCACCCCATCCTCACTGCACCACTCCCCGTCTCACTATACCTGCACCCCATCCTCACTATACCTGCACCCCATCCTCACTGCACTGCTCCCCATCCTCACTATAACAACATCCCATCCTCACTGCACCACTCCCCGTCTCACTATACCTGCACTCCATCCTCACTATACCTGCACCCCATCCTCACTGCACCGCTCCCCGTGTCACTATACCTGCACCCCATCCTCACTGCACCACTCCCCATCTCACTATACCTGCACCCCATCCTCACTGCACCGCTCCCCATCCTCACTATACCTGCACCCCATCCTCACTACACTGCTCCGCACCCTCACTGCCCGCTCCCCATCATCACTGCACCGCTCCCCATCTCACTATACCTGCACCCCATCCTCACTGCACCGCTCCCCATCCTCACTGCACCACTCCCCGTCTCACTATACCTGCACCCCATCCGCACTATACCTGCACCCCATCCTCACTGCACTGCTCCCCATCCTCACTATAACAGCATCCCATCCTCACTATACCAGCACCCCATCCTCACTATACCTGCACTCCATCCTCACTATACCTGCACCCCATCCTCACTGCACCGCTCCCCGTGTCACTATACCTGCACCCCATCCTCACTGCACCACTCCCCATCTCACTATACCTGCACCCCATCCTCACTGCACCGCTGCCCATCCTCACTATACCTGCACGCCATCCTCACTGCACCGCTCCCCGTGTCACTATACATGCACTCCATCCTCACTGCACCGCTCCCCATATCACTATACCTGCACCCCATCCTCACTGCACCGCTCCCCATATCACTATACCTGTACCCCATCCTCACTGCACCGCTCCCCATCTTCACTATACCTGCACCCCATCCTCACTGCACCACTCCCCATCCTCACTACACTAGCACCCCATCCTCACTGCACCGCTCCCCATCCTCACTATACCTGCACCCCATCCTCACTGCACCGCTCCCCATCTCAATATACCTGCACCACATTCTAACTGCACCGCTCCCCATCCTCACTGCACCGCTCCCCATCCTCACTACACCTGCACCCCATCCTCACTGCACCGCTCCCCATCCTCACTAAACCTGCACCCCATCCTCACTGCACCGCTCCCCATCCTCACTATACCTGTACCCCATCCTCACTGCACCGCTCCCCACCTCACTATACCTGCACCCCATCCTCACTGCTCCGCTCCCCGTGTCACTATACCTGCACCCCATCCTCACTGCACCGCTCCCCATCTCACTATACCTGCACCCCATCCTCACTGCACCGCTCCCCATTCTCACTATACCTGCACCCCATCCTCACTGCACCGCTCCCCGTGTCACTATACATGCACCCCATCCTCACTGCACCGCTCCCCATATCACTATACCTGCACTCCATCCTCACTGCACCGCTCCCCATCCTCACTATACCTGCACCCCATCCTCACTGCACTGCTCCCCATCTAACTATACCTGTACCCCATCCTCACTGCACCGCTCCCCATCTCACTATACCCCATCCTCACTGCACTGCTACACATATCACTATACCTGCACCCCATCCTCACTGCACCGCTCCCCATCTCACTATACATGCACCCCATCCTCACTGCACCGCTCCCCATTCTCACTATACCTGCACCCCATCCTCACTGCACCGCTCCCCGTGTCACTATACATGCACCCCATCCTCACTGCACCGCTCCCCATATCACTATACCTGCACTCCATCCTCACTATACCTGCACCCCATACTCACTGCATCGCTCCCCATCTAACTATACCTGTACCCCATCCTCAATGCACCGCTCCCCATCTCACTATACCTGCACCCCATCCTCACTGCACCGCTCCCCATCCTCACTATACCTGCACCCCATCCTCACTACACCGCTCCCCATCCTCACTATACCTGCACCCCATCCTCACTGCACCGCTCCCCACCTCACTATACCTGCACCCCATCCTCACTGCACTGCTCCCCGTGTCACTATACTTGCACCCCATCCTCACTGCACCGCTCCCCATCCTCACTATACCTGCACCCCATCCTCACTGCACCGCTCCCCATCCTCACTATACCTGCACCCCATCCTCACTACACCGCTCCCCATCCTCACTATACATGCACCCCATCCTCACTGCACCGCTCCCCATCCTCACTGCACCGCTCCCCGTGTCACTATACCTGCACCCCATCCTCACTGCACCGCTCCCCATTCTCACTATACCTGCACCCCATCCTCACTGCACCGCTCCCCGTGTCACTATACCTGCACCCCATCCTCACTGCACTGCTCCCCACCTCACTATACCTGCACCCCATCCTCACTGCACCGCTCCCCGTGTCACTATACCTGCACCTCATCCTCACTGCACCGCTCCCCATCCTCACTATACCTGCACCCCATCCTCACTGCACCCCATCCTCACTGCACCGCTCCCCGTGTCACTATACCTGCACCCCATCCTCACTGCACCGCTCCCCGTCTCACTATACCTGCACCCCATCCTCACTGCACCGCTCCCCATGTCACTATACCTGTACCCCATCCTCACTGCACCGCTACACATATCACTATACCTGCACCCCATCCTCACTGCACCGCTCCCCATCCTCACTGAACCCCATCCTCACTGCACTGCTCCCCATCTCACTATACCTGCACCCCATCCTCACTGCACCGCTCCCCATCTCACTATACCTGTACCCCATCCTCACTGCACCGCTCCCCGTGTCACTATACCTGCACCCCATCCTCACTGCACCGCTCCCCATCTCACTATACCTGTACCCCATCCTCACTGCACCGCTCCCCGTGTCACTATACCTGCACCCCATCCTCACTGCACCGCTCCCCATCCTTACTGCAGCGTTCCCCATCACACTATACCTGTACCCCATCCTCACTGCACCGCTCCCCGTCTCACTATACCTGCACCCCATCCTCACTATACCTGCACCCCATCCTCACTGCACCACTCCCCATTCTCACTATACCTGCACCCCATCCTCACTGCACCGCTCCCCGTGTCACTATACATGCACCCCATCCTCACTGCACCGCTCCCCATATCACTATACCTGCACCCCATCCTCACTATACCTGCACCCCATCCTCACTGCACTGCTCCCCATCCTCACTATACCAGCACCCCATCCTCACTAAACAGCTCCCCATCCTCACTATACCTGCACCCCATCCTCACATCACCGCTCCCCGTGTCACTATACCTGCACCCCATCCTCACTGCACCGCTCCCCATCCTCACTATATCTGCACCCCATCCTCACTGTACCGCTCTCCACCTCACTATACCTGCACCCCATCCTCACTGAACCGCTCCCCGTGTCACTATACCTGCACCCCATCCTCACTGCACCGCTCCCCATCCTCACTATACCTGCACCCCATCCTCACTGCACCGCTCCCCATCCTCACTATACCTGCACCCCATCCTCACTGCACCGCTCCCCACCTCACTATACCTGCACCCCATCCTCACTGCACCGCTCCCCGTGTCACTATACTTGCACCCCATCCTCACTGCACCGCTCCCCATCCTCACTGCACCGCTCCCCATCCTCACTATACCTGCACCCCATCCTCACTGCACCGCTCCCCATCCTCACTGCACCGCTCCCCGTGTCACTATACCTGCACCCCATCCTCACTGCACCGCTCCCCATTCTCACTATACCTGCACCCCATCCTCACTGCACCGCTCCCCGTGTCACTATACCTGCACCCCATCCTCACTGCACTGCTCCCCACCTCACTATACCTGCACCCCATCCTCACTGCACCGCTCCCCGTGTCACTATACCTGCACCCCATCCTCACTGCACCGCTCCCCATCCTCACTATACCTGCACCCCATCCTCACTGCACCCCATCCTCACTGCACCGCTCCCCGTGTCACTATACCTGCACCCCATCCTCAATGCACCGCTCCCCATCTCACTATACCTGCAACCCATCCTCACTGCACCGCTCCCCATGTCACTATACCTGTACCCCATCCTCACTGCACCGCTCCCCATGTCACTATACCTGTACCCCATCCTCACTGCACCGCTCCCCATCTCACTATACCTGCACCCCATCCTCACTGCACCGCTCCCCGTGTCACTATACATGCACTCCATCCTCACTGCACCGCTCTCCATATCACTATACCTGCACCCCATCCTCACTGCACCGCTCCCCATATCACTATACCTGTACCCCATCCTCACTGCACCGCTCCCCATCTTCACTATACCTGCACCCCATCCTCACTGCACCACTCCCCATCCTCACTACACCAGCACCCCATCCTCACTGCACCGCTCCCCATCCTCACTATACCTGCACCCCATCCTCACTGCACCGCTCCCCATCTCAATATACCTGCACCACATTCTAACTGCACCGCTCCCCATCCTCACTATACCTGCACCCCATCCTCACTGCACCGCTCCCCATCCTCACTATACCTGCACCCCATCCTCACTGCACCGCTCCCCATCCTCACTATACCTGTACCCCATCCTCACTGCACCGCTCCCCACCTCACTATACCTGGACCCCATCCTCACTGCTCCGCTCCCCGTGTCACTATACCTGCACCCCATCCTCACTGCACCCCATCCTCACTGCACCGCTCCCCGTGTCACTATACCTGCACCCCATCCTCACTGCACCGCTCCCCATCTCACTATACCTGCACCCCATCCTCACTGCACCGCTCCCCATCTCACTATACCTGTACCCCATCCTCACTGCACCGCTACACATATCACTATACCTGCACCCCATCCTCACTGCACCGCTCCCCATCCTCACTGAACCCCATCCTCACTGCACTGCTCCCCATCTCACTATACCTGCACCCCATCCTCACTGCACCGCTCCCCATCTCACTATACCTGTACCCCATCCTCACTGCACCGCTCCCCGTGTCACTATACCTGCACCCCATCCTCACTGCACCGCTCCCCATCCTTACTGCAGCGTTCCCCATCACACTATACCTGTACCGCATCCTCACTGCACCGCTCCCCGTCTCACTATACCTGCACCCCATCCTCACTGCACCACTCCCCATTCTCACTATACCTGCACCCCATCCTCACTGCACCGCTCCCCATCCTCACTATACCTGTACCCCATCCTCACTGCACCGCTCCCCACCTCACTATACCTGCACCCCATCCTCACTGCTCCGCTCCCCGTGTCACTATACCTGCACCCCATCCTCACTGCACCGCTCCCCATCTCACTATACCTGCACCCCATCCTCACTGCACCGCTCCCCATTCTCACTATACCTGCACCCCATCCTCACTGCACCGCTCTCCGTGTCACTATACATGCACCCCATCCTCACTGCACCGCTCCACATATCACTATACCTGCACTCCATCCTCACTGCACCGCTCCCCATCATCACTATACCTGCACCCCATCCTCACTGCACCGCTCCCCATCTAACTATACCTGTACCCCATCCTCACTGCACCGCTCCCCATCTCACTATACCTGTACCCCATCCTCACTGCACTGCTACACATATCACTATACCTGCACCCCATCCTCACTGCACCGCTCCCCATCTCACTATACATGCACCCCATCCTCACTGCACCGCTCCCCATTCTCACTATACCTGCACCCCATCCTCACTGCATCGCTCCCCGTGTCACTATACATACACCCCATCCTCACTGCACCGCTCCCCATATCACTATACCTGCACTCCATCCTCACTATACCTGCACCCCATACTCACTGCATCGCTCCCCATCTAACTATACCTGTACCCCATCCTCAATGCACCGCTCCCCATCTCACTATACCTGCACCCCATCCTCACTGCACCGCTCCCCATCCTCACTATACCTGCACCCCATCCTCACTACACCGCTCCCCATCCTCACTATACCTGCACCCCATCCTCACTGCACCGCTCCCCTCCTCGCTATACCTGCACCCCATACTCACTGCACTGCTCCCCGTGTCACTATACTTGCACCCCATCCTCACTGCACCGCTCCCCATCCTCACTATACCTGCACCCCATCCTCACTGCACCGCTCCCCATCCTCACTATACCTGCACCCCATCCTCACTACACCGCTCCCCATCCTCACTATACCTGCACCCCATCCTCACTGCACCGCTCCCCATCCTCACTGCACCGCTCCCCGTGTCACTATACCTGCACCCCATCCTCACTGCACCGCTCCCCATTCTCACTATACCTGCACCCCATCCTCACTGCACCGCTCCCCATGTCACTATACCTGCACCCCATCCTCACTGCACTGCTCCCCACCTCACTATACCTGCACCCCATCCTCACTGCACCGCTCCCCGTGTCACTATACCTGCACCTCATCCTCACTGCACCGCTCCCCATCCTCACTATACCTGCACCCCATCCTCACTGCACCCCATCCTCACTGCACCGCTCCCCGTGTCACTATACCTGCACCCCATCCTCACTGCACCGCTCCCCATCTCACTATACCTGCACCCCATCCTCACTGCACCGCTCCCCATGTCACTATACCTGTACCCCATCCTCACTGCACCGCTACACATATCACTATACCTGCACCCCATCCTCACTGCACCGCTCCCCATCCTCACTGAACCCCATCCTCACTGCACTGCTCCCCATCTCACTATACCTGCACCCCATCCTCACTGCACCGCTCCCCATCTCACTATACCTGTACCCCATCCTCACTGCACCGCTCCCCGTGTCACTATACCTGCACCCCATCCTCACTGCACCGCTCCCCATCCTTACTGCAGCGTTCCCCATCACACTATACCTGTACCCCATCCTCACTGCACCGCTCCCCGTCTCACTATACCTGCATCCCATCCTCACTGCACCACTCCCCATTCTCACTATACCTGCACCCCATCCTCACTGCACCGCTCCCCGTGTCACTATACATGCACCCCATCCTCACTGCACCGCTCCCCATATCACTATACCTGCACCCCATCCTCACTGCACCGCTCACCATCCTCACTATACCTGCACCCCATCCTCACTGCACTGCTCCCCATCCTCACTATACCAGCACCCCATCCTCACTAAACAGCTCCCCATCCTCACTATACCTGCACCCCATCCTCACTGCACCGCTCCCCGTGTCACTATACCTGCACCCCATCCTCACTGCACCGCTCCCCATCCTCACTATACCTGCACCCCATCCTCACTGTACCGCTCTCCACCTCACTATACCTGCACCCCATCCTCACTGCACCGCTCCCCGTGTCACTATACCTGCACCCCATCCTCACTGCACCGCTCCCCATCCTCACTATACCTGCACCCCATCCTCACTGCACCGCTCCCCATCCTCACTATACCTGCACCCCATCCTCACTGCACCGCTCCCCACCTCACTATACCTGCACCCCATCCTCACTGCACCGCTCCCCGTGTCACTATACTTGCACCCCATCCTCACTGCACCGCTCCCCATCCTCACTATACCTGCACCCCATCCTCACTGCACCGCTCCCCATCCTCACTATACCTGCACCCCATCCTCACTGCACCGCTCCCCATCCTCACTGCACCGCTCCCCGTGTCACTATACCTGCACCCCATCCTCACTGCACCGCTCCCCATTCTCACTATACCTGCACTCCATCCTCACTGCACCGCTCCCCGTGTCACTATACCTGCACCCCATCCTCACTGCACTGCTCCCCACCTCACTATACCTGCACCCCATCCTCACTGCACCGCTCCCCGTGTCACTATACCTGCACCCCATCCTCACTGCACCGCTCCCCATCCTCACTATACCTGCACCCCATCCTCACTGCACCGCTCCCCGTGTCACTATACCTGCACCCCATCCTCACTGCACCGCTCCCCATCTCACTATACCTGCACCCCATCCTCACTGCACCGCTCCCCATGTCACTATACCTGTACCCCATCCTCACTGCACCGCTCCCCATCCTCACTATACCTGTACCCCATCCTCGCTGCACCGCTCCCCATCCTCACTATACCTGTACCCCATCCTCACTGCACCGCTCCCCATCCTCGCTGCACCGCTCCCCATCCTCACTATACCTGCACCCCATCCTCACTGCACCGCTCCCCATCTCACTATACCTGCACCCCATCCTCACTGCACCGCTCCCCATCCTCACTATACCTGTACCCCATCCTCGCTGCACCGCTCCCCATCCTCACTATACCTGCACCCCATCCTCACTGCACCGCTCCCCATCTCACTATACCTGCACCCCATCCTCACTGCACCGCTCCCCATCCTCACTATACCTGCACCCCATCCTCACTGCACCGCTCCCCATGTCACTATACCTGTACCCCATCCTCACTGCACCGCTCCCCATCCTCACTATACCTGCACCCCATCCTCACTGCACCGCTCCCCATCCTCACTATACCTGCACCCCATCCTCACTGCACCGCTCCCCATGTCACTATACCTGTACCCCATCCTCACTGCACCGCTCCCCGTGTCACTATACCTGCACCCCATCCTCACTGCACCGCTCCCCATGTCACTATACCTGTACCCCATCCTCACTGCACCGCTCCCCGTGTCACTATACCTGCACCCCATCCTCACTGCACCGCTCCCCATCCTCACTATACCTGCACCCCATCCTCACTGCACCGCTCCCCATTTCACTATACCTGTACCCCATCCTCACTGCACCGCTCACCATCCTCACTATACCTGCACCCCATCCTCACTGCACCGCTCCCCATGTCACTATACCTGCACCCCATCCTCACTGCACCGCTCCCCATGTCACTATACCTGTACCCCATCCTCACTGCACCGCTCCCCGTGTCACTATACCTGTACCCCATCCTCACTGCACCGCTCCCCGTGTCACTATACCTGCACCCCATCCTCACTGCACAGCTCACCATCCTCACTATACCTGTACCCCATCCTCACTGCACCGCTCACCATCCTCACTATACCTGCACCCCATCCTCACTGCACCGCTCCCCATCCTCACTATACCTGTACCCCATCCTCGCTGCACCGCTCCCCATCTCACTATACCTGTACCCCATCCTCACTGCACCGCTCCCCGTGTCACTATACCTGCACCCCATCCTCACTGCACCGCTCCCCGTGTCACTATACCTGTACCCCATCCTCACTGCACCGCTCCCCGTGTCACTATACCTGCACCCCATCCTCACTGCACCGCTCCCCATCCTCACTATACCTGCACCCCATCCTCACTGCACCGCTCCCCATGTCACTATACCTGTACCCCATCCTCACTGCACCGCACACCATCCTCACTATACCTGCACCCCATCCTCACTGCACCGCTCCCCATCCTCACTATACCTGCACCCCATCCTCACTGCACCGCTCCCCATGTCACTATACCTGTACCCCATCCTCACTGCACCGCTCCCCGTGTCACTATACCTGTACCCCATCCTCACTGCACCGCTCCCCGTGTCACTATACCTGCACCCCATCCTCACTGCACCGCTCACCATCCTCACTATACCTGCACCCCATCCTCACTGCACCGCTCACCATCCTCACTATACCTGCACCCCATCCTCACTGCACCGCTCCCCATGTCACTATACCTGTACCCCATCCTCACTGCACCGCTCCCCGTGTCACTATACCTGTACCCCATCCTCACTGCACCGCTCCCCGTGTCACTATACCTGCACCCCATCCTCACTGCACCGCTCACCATCCTCACTATACCTGTACCCCATCCTCACTGCACCGCTCACCATCCTCACTATACCTGCACCCCATCCTCACTGCACCGCTCCCCCTCCTCACTATACCTGCACCCCATCCTCACTGCACCGCTCCCCAGCCTCACTATACCTGTACCCCATCCTCGCTGCACCGCTCCCCATCCTCACTATACCTGTACCCCATCCTCACTGCACCGCTCACCATCCTCACTATACCTGCACCCCATCCTCACTGCACCGCTCCCCATCCTCACTATACCTGCACCCCATCCTCGCTGCACCGCTCCCCATCCTCACTATACCTGCACCCCATCCTCACTGCACCGCTCCCCATCCTCACTATACCTGCACCCCATCCTCGCTGCACCGCTCCCCATCCTCACTATACCTGTACCCCATCCTCGCTGCACCGCTCCCCATCCTCACTATAACTGTACCCCATCCTCACTGCACCGCTCACCATCCTCACTATACCTGCACCCCATCCTCACTGCACCGCTCCCCATCCTCACTATACCTGCACCCCATCCTCGCTGCACCGCTCCCCATCCTCACTATACCTGCACCCCATCCTCACTGCACCGCTCCCCATCCTCACTATACCTGCACCCCATCCTCACTGCACCGCTCCCCATCATCACTATACCTGTACCCCATCCTCACTGCACCGCTCCCCATCCTCACTATACCTGCACCCCATCCTCGCTGCACCGCTCCCCATCCTCACTATACCTGCACCCCATCCTCACTGCACCGCTCCCCATCCTCACTATACCTGTACCCCATCCTCGCTGCACCGCTCCCCATCCTCACTATACCTGTACCCCATCCTCACTGCACTGCTCCCCATATCACTATACCTGCACCCCATCCTCACTGCACCGCTCCCCATCATCACTATACCTGTACCCCATCCTCACTGCACCGCTCCCCATCCTCACTATACCTGCACCCCATCCTCGCTGCACCGCTCCCCATCCTCACTATACCAGCACCCCATCCTCACTGCACCGCTCCCCATCCTCACTATACCTGTACCCCATCCTCGCTGCACCGCTCATCAATCCTCACTATACCTGTACCCCATCCTCACTGCACCGCTCCCCATATCACTATACCTGCACCCCATCCTCACTGCACCGCTCCCCATCATCACTATACCTGTACCCCATCCTCACTGCACCGCTCCCCAGCCTCACTATACCTGTACCCCATCCTCACTGCACCGCTCCCCATCCTCACTATAACTGTACCCCATCCTCACTATACCTGCACCCCATCCTCACTGCACCGCTCACCATCCTCACTATACCTGTACCCCATCCTCGCTGCACCGCTCCCCATCCTCACTATAACTGTACCCCATCCTCACTGCACCGCTCCCCATCCTCACTATACCTGCACCCCATCCTCACTGCACCGCTCCCCATCCTCACTATACCTGCACCCCATCCTCGCTGCACCGCTCCCCATCCTCACTATACCTGTACCCCATCCTCACTGCACCGCTCCCCGTCCTCACTATACCTGCACCCCATCCTCACTGCACCGCTCCCCATCCTCACTATACCTGTACCCCATCCTCACTGCACCGCTCCCCATCCTCACTATACCTGCACCCCATCCTCACTGCACCGCTCCCCATCCTCACTATACCTGCACCCCATCCTCGCTGCACCGCTCCCCATCCTCACTATACCTGTACCCCATCCTCGCTGCACCGCTCCCCATCCTCACTATAACTGTACCCCATCCTCACTGCACCGCTCCCCATCCTCACTATACCTGCACCCCATCCTCACTGCACCGCTCCCCATCCTCACTATACCTGCACCCCATCCTCGCTGCACCGCTCCCCATCCTCACTATACCTGCACCCCATCCTCACTGCACCGCTCCCCATCCTCACTATACCTGCACCCCATCCTCGCTGCACCGCTCCCCATCCTCACTATACCTGCACCCCATCCTCACTGCACCGCTCCCCATCCTCACTATACCTGCACCCCATCCTCACTGCACCGCTCCCCATCCTCACTATACCTGCACCCCATCCTCACTGCACCGCTCCCCGTCCTCACTATACCTGCACCCCATCCTCACTGCACCGCTCCCCATCCTCACTATACCTGTACCCCATCCTCACTGCACCGCTCCCCATCCTCACTATACCTGCACCCCATCCTCGCTGCACCGCTCCCCATCCTCACTATACCTGCACCCCATCCTCACTGCACCGCTCCCCATCCTCACTATACCTGCACCCCATCCTCACTGCACCGCTCCCCATCCTCACTATACCTGTACCCCATCCTCACTGCACCGCTCCCCATCCTCACTATACCTGTACCCCATCCTCGCTGCACCGCTCCCCATCCTCACTATACCTGTACCCCATCCTCACTGCACCGCTCCCCATCCTCACTATACCTGTACCCCATCCTCACTGCACCGCTCCCCATCCTCACTATACCTGTACCCCATCCTCACTGCACCGCTCCCCATCCTCACTATACCTGTACCCCATCCTCACTGCACCGCTCACCATCCTCACTATACCTGCACCCCATCCTCACTGCACCGCTCCCCATCCTCACTATACCTGCACCCCATCCTCGCTGCACCGCTCCCCATCCTCACTATACCTGCACCCCATCCTCACTGCACCGCTCCCCATCCTCACTATACCTGTACCCCATCCTCACTGCACCGCTCCCCATCATCACTATACCTGTACCCCATCCTCACTGCACCGCTGCCCATCCTCACTATACCTGTACCCCATCCTCACTGCACCGCTCCCCATCCTCACTATACCTGCACCCCATCCTCACTGCACCGCTCCCCATCCTCACTATACCTGCACCCCATCCTCACTGCACCGCTCCCCATCCTCACTATACCTGTACCCCATCCTCACTATACCTGTACCCCATCCTCGCTGCACCGCTCCCCATCCTCACTATACCTGTACCCCATCCTCGCTGCACCGCTCCCCATCATCACTATACCTGCACCCCATCCTCACTGCACCGCTCCCCATCCTCACTATACCTGTACCCCATCCTCGCTGCACCGCTCCCCATCCTCACTATACCTGCACCCCATCCTCACTGCACCGCTCCCCATCCTCACTATACCTGCACCCCATCCTCACTGCACCGCTCCCCATCCTCACTATACCTGTACCCCATCCTCACTGCACCGCTCCCCATCCTCACTATACCTGTACCCCATCCTCGCTGCACCGCTCCCCATCCTCACTATACCTGTACCCCATCCTCGCTGCACCGCTCCCCATCCTCACTATACCTGCACCCCATCCTCACTGCACCGCTCCCCATCCTCACTATACCTGCACCCCATCCTCACTGCACCGCTCCCCATCCTCACTATACCTGTACCCCATCCTCACTGCACCGCTCCCCATCCTCGCTGCACCGCTCCCCATCCTCACTATACCTGTACCCCATCCTCACTGCACCGCTCCCCATCCTCACTATACCTGTACCCCATCCTCACTGCACCGCTCCCCATCCTCACTATACCTGTACCCCATCCTCACTGCACCGCTCCCCATCCTCACTATACCTGTACCCCATCCTCACTGCACCGCTGCCCATCCTCACTATACCTGTACCCCATCCTCACTGCACCGCTCCCCATCCTCACTATACCTGTACCCCATCCTCACTGCACCGCTCCCCATCCTCACTATACCTGTACCCCATCCTCGCTGCACCGCTCCCCATCCTCACTATACCTGTACCCCATCCTCACTGCACCGCTCCCCATCCTCGCTGCACCGCTCCCCATCCTCACTATACCTGCACCCCATCCTCACTGCACCGCTCCCCATCTCACTATACCTGCACCCCATCCTCACTGCACCGCTCCCCATCCTCACTATACCTGTACCCCATCCTCGCTGCACCGCTCCCCATCCTCACTATACCTGCACCCCATCCTCACTGCACCGCTCCCCATCTCACTATACCTGCACCCCATCCTCACTGCACCGCTCCCCATCCTCACTATACCTGCACCCCATCCTCACTGCACCGCTCCCCATGTCACTATACCTGTACCCCATCCTCACTGCACCGCTCCCCATCCTCACTATACCTGCACCCCATCCTCACTGCACCGCTCCCCATCCTCACTATACCTGCACCCCATCCTCACTGCACCGCTCCCCATGTCACTATACCTGTACCCCATCCTCACTGCACCGCTCCCCGTGTCACTATACCTGCACCCCATCCTCACTGCACCGCTCCCCATGTCACTATACCTGTACCCCATCCTCACTGCACCGCTCCCCGTGTCACTATACCTGCACCCCATCCTCACTGCACCGCTCCCCATCCTCACTATACCTGCACCCCATCCTCACTGCACCGCTCCCCATTTCACTATACCTGTACCCCATCCTCACTGCACCGCTCACCATCCTCACTATACCTGCACCCCATCCTCACTGCACCGCTCCCCATCCTCACTATACCTGCACCCCATCCTCACTGCACCGCTCCCCATGTCACTATACCTGTACCCCATCCTCACTGCACCGCTCCCCGTGTCACTATACCTGTACCCCATCCTCACTGCACCGCTCCCCGTGTCACTATACCTGCACCCCATCCTCACTGCACAGCTCACCATCCTCACTATACCTGTACCCCATCCTCACTGCACCGCTCACCATCCTCACTATACCTGCACCCCATCCTCACTGCACCGCTCCCCATCCTCACTATACCTGTACCCCATCCTCGCTGCACCGCTCCCCATCTCACTATACCTGTACCCCATCCTCACTGCACCGCTCCCCGTGTCACTATACCTGCACCCCATCCTCACTGCACCGCTCCCCGTGTCACTATACCTGTACCCCATCCTCACTGCACCGCTCCCCGTGTCACTATACCTGCACCCCATCCTCACTGCACCGCTCCCCATCCTCACTATACCTGCACCCCATCCTCACTGCACCGCTCCCCATGTCACTATACCTGTACCCCATCCTCACTGCACCGCACACCATCCTCACTATACCTGCACCCCATCCTCACTGCACCGCTCCCCATCCTCACTATACCTGCACCCCATCCTCACTGCACCGCTCCCCATGTCACTATACCTGTACCCCATCCTCACTGCACCGCTCCCCGTGTCACTATACCTGTACCCCATCCTCACTGCACCGCTCCCCGTGTCACTATACCTGCACCCCATCCTCACTGCACCGCTCACCATCCTCACTATACCTGCACCCCATCCTCACTGCACCGCTCACCATCCTCACTATACCTGCACCCCATCCTCACTGCACCGCTCCCCATGTCACTATACCTGTACCCCATCCTCACTGCACCGCTCCCCGTGTCACTATACCTGTACCCCATCCTCACTGCACCGCTCCCCGTGTCACTATACCT
The DNA here is from genome assembly GCF_028390025.1 of Pseudophryne corroboree. Lineage (NCBI taxonomy): Eukaryota > Metazoa > Chordata > Amphibia > Anura > Myobatrachidae > Pseudophryne > Pseudophryne corroboree. The sequence continues at coordinate 3,308,727 of NC_086451.1, forward strand.
GCACCCCATCCTCACTGCACCGCTCACCATCCTCACTATACCTGTACCCCATCCTCACTGCACCGCTCACCATCCTCACTATACCTGCACCCCATCCTCACTGCACCGCTCCCCCTCCTCACTATACCTGCACCCCATCCTCACTGCACCGCTCCCCAGCCTCACTATACCTGTACCCCATCCTCGCTGCACCGCTCCCCATCCTCACTATACCTGTACCCCATCCTCACTGCACCGCTCACCATCCTCACTATACCTGCACCCCATCCTCACTGCACCGCTCCCCATCCTCACTATACCTGCACCCCATCCTCGCTGCACCGCTCCCCATCCTCACTATACCTGCACCCCATCCTCACTGCACCGCTCCCCATCCTCACTATACCTGCACCCCATCCTCGCTGCACCGCTCCCCATCCTCACTATACCTGTACCCCATCCTCGCTGCACCGCTCCCCATCCTCACTATAACTGTACCCCATCCTCACTGCACCGCTCACCATCCTCACTATACCTGCACCCCATCCTCACTGCACCGCTCCCCATCCTCACTATACCTGCACCCCATCCTCGCTGCACCGCTCCCCATCCTCACTATACCTGCACCCCATCCTCACTGCACCGCTCCCCATCCTCACTATACCTGCACCCCATCCTCACTGCACCGCTCCCCATCATCACTATACCTGTACCCCATCCTCACTGCACCGCTCCCCATCCTCACTATACCTGCACCCCATCCTCGCTGCACCGCTCCCCATCCTCACTATACCTGCACCCCATCCTCACTGCACCGCTCCCCATCCTCACTATACCTGTACCCCATCCTCGCTGCACCGCTCCCCATCCTCACTATACCTGTACCCCATCCTCACTGCACTGCTCCCCATATCACTATACCTGCACCCCATCCTCACTGCACCGCTCCCCATCATCACTATACCTGTACCCCATCCTCACTGCACCGCTCCCCATCCTCACTATACCTGCACCCCATCCTCGCTGCACCGCTCCCCATCCTCACTATACCAGCACCCCATCCTCACTGCACCGCTCCCCATCCTCACTATACCTGTACCCCATCCTCGCTGCACCGCTCATCAATCCTCACTATACCTGTACCCCATCCTCACTGCACCGCTCCCCATATCACTATACCTGCACCCCATCCTCACTGCACCGCTCCCCATCATCACTATACCTGTACCCCATCCTCACTGCACCGCTCCCCAGCCTCACTATACCTGTACCCCATCCTCACTGCACCGCTCCCCATCCTCACTATAACTGTACCCCATCCTCACTATACCTGCACCCCATCCTCACTGCACCGCTCACCATCCTCACTATACCTGTACCCCATCCTCGCTGCACCGCTCCCCATCCTCACTATAACTGTACCCCATCCTCACTGCACCGCTCCCCATCCTCACTATACCTGCACCCCATCCTCACTGCACCGCTCCCCATCCTCACTATACCTGCACCCCATCCTCGCTGCACCGCTCCCCATCCTCACTATACCTGTACCCCATCCTCACTGCACCGCTCCCCGTCCTCACTATACCTGCACCCCATCCTCACTGCACCGCTCCCCATCCTCACTATACCTGTACCCCATCCTCACTGCACCGCTCCCCATCCTCACTATACCTGCACCCCATCCTCACTGCACCGCTCCCCATCCTCACTATACCTGCACCCCATCCTCGCTGCACCGCTCCCCATCCTCACTATACCTGTACCCCATCCTCGCTGCACCGCTCCCCATCCTCACTATAACTGTACCCCATCCTCACTGCACCGCTCCCCATCCTCACTATACCTGCACCCCATCCTCACTGCACCGCTCCCCATCCTCACTATACCTGCACCCCATCCTCGCTGCACCGCTCCCCATCCTCACTATACCTGCACCCCATCCTCACTGCACCGCTCCCCATCCTCACTATACCTGCACCCCATCCTCGCTGCACCGCTCCCCATCCTCACTATACCTGCACCCCATCCTCACTGCACCGCTCCCCATCCTCACTATACCTGCACCCCATCCTCACTGCACCGCTCCCCATCCTCACTATACCTGCACCCCATCCTCACTGCACCGCTCCCCGTCCTCACTATACCTGCACCCCATCCTCACTGCACCGCTCCCCATCCTCACTATACCTGTACCCCATCCTCACTGCACCGCTCCCCATCCTCACTATACCTGCACCCCATCCTCGCTGCACCGCTCCCCATCCTCACTATACCTGCACCCCATCCTCACTGCACCGCTCCCCATCCTCACTATACCTGCACCCCATCCTCACTGCACCGCTCCCCATCCTCACTATACCTGTACCCCATCCTCACTGCACCGCTCCCCATCCTCACTATACCTGTACCCCATCCTCGCTGCACCGCTCCCCATCCTCACTATACCTGTACCCCATCCTCACTGCACCGCTCCCCATCCTCACTATACCTGTACCCCATCCTCACTGCACCGCTCCCCATCCTCACTATACCTGTACCCCATCCTCACTGCACCGCTCCCCATCCTCACTATACCTGTACCCCATCCTCACTGCACCGCTCACCATCCTCACTATACCTGCACCCCATCCTCACTGCACCGCTCCCCATCCTCACTATACCTGCACCCCATCCTCGCTGCACCGCTCCCCATCCTCACTATACCTGCACCCCATCCTCACTGCACCGCTCCCCATCCTCACTATACCTGTACCCCATCCTCACTGCACCGCTCCCCATCATCACTATACCTGTACCCCATCCTCACTGCACCGCTGCCCATCCTCACTATACCTGTACCCCATCCTCACTGCACCGCTCCCCATCCTCACTATACCTGCACCCCATCCTCACTGCACCGCTCCCCATCCTCACTATACCTGCACCCCATCCTCACTGCACCGCTCCCCATCCTCACTATACCTGTACCCCATCCTCACTATACCTGTACCCCATCCTCGCTGCACCGCTCCCCATCCTCACTATACCTGTACCCCATCCTCGCTGCACCGCTCCCCATCATCACTATACCTGCACCCCATCCTCACTGCACCGCTCCCCATCCTCACTATACCTGTACCCCATCCTCGCTGCACCGCTCCCCATCCTCACTATACCTGCACCCCATCCTCACTGCACCGCTCCCCATCCTCACTATACCTGCACCCCATCCTCACTGCACCGCTCCCCATCCTCACTATACCTGTACCCCATCCTCACTGCACCGCTCCCCATCCTCACTATACCTGTACCCCATCCTCGCTGCACCGCTCCCCATCCTCACTATACCTGTACCCCATCCTCGCTGCACCGCTCCCCATCCTCACTATACCTGCACCCCATCCTCACTGCACCGCTCCCCATCCTCACTATACCTGCACCCCATCCTCACTGCACCGCTCCCCATCCTCACTATACCTGTACCCCATCCTCACTGCACCGCTCCCCATCCTCGCTGCACCGCTCCCCATCCTCACTATACCTGTACCCCATCCTCACTGCACCGCTCCCCATCCTCACTATACCTGTACCCCATCCTCACTGCACCGCTCCCCATCCTCACTATACCTGTACCCCATCCTCACTGCACCGCTCCCCATCCTCACTATACCTGTACCCCATCCTCACTGCACCGCTGCCCATCCTCACTATACCTGTACCCCATCCTCACTGCACCGCTCCCCATCCTCACTATACCTGTACCCCATCCTCACTGCACCGCTCCCCATCCTCACTACACTAGCACCCCATCCTCACTGCACCGCTCCCCATCCTCACTATACCTGTACCCCATCCTCACTGCACCGCTCCCCATCCTCACTACACTAGCACCCCATCCTCACTGCACCGCTCCCCATCCTCACTATACCTGTACCCCATCCTCACTGCACCGCTCCCCATCCTCACTACACTAGCACCCCATCCTCACTGCACCGCTCCCCATCCTCACTATACCTGTACCCCATCCTCACTGCACCGCTCCCCATCCTCACTACACTAGCACCCCATCCTCACTGCACCGCTCCCCATCCTCACTATACCTGTACCCCATCCTCGCTGCACCGCTCCCCATCCTCACTATACCTGTACCCCATCCTCACTGCACCGCTCCCCATCCTCACTATACCTGTACCCCATCCTCACTGCACCGCTCCCCATCCTCACTATACCTGTACCCCATCCTCACTGCACCGCTCCCCATCCTCACTATACCTGTACCCCATCCTCACTGCACCGCTGCCCATCCTCACTATACCTGTACCCCATCCTCACTGCACCGCTCCCCATCCTCACTATACCTGTACCCCATCCTCACTGCACCGCTCCCCATCCTCACTACACTAGCACCCCATCCTCACTGCACCGCTCCCCATCTCAATATACCTGTACCCCATCCTCACTGCACCGCTCCCCGTGTCACTATACCTGTACCCCATCCTCACTGCACCGCTCCCCATCCTCACTATACCTGCACCCCATCCTCACTGCACCGCTCCCCATCCTCACTATACCTGTACCCCATCCTCACTGCACCGCTCCCCATCCTCACTATACCTGTACCCCATCCTCACTGCACCGCTCCCCATCCTCACTATACCTGTACCCCATCCTCACTGCACCGCTCCCCATCCTCACTATACCTGTACCCCATCCTCGCTGCACCGCTCCCCATCCTCACTATACCTGTACCCCATCCTCACTGCACCGCTCCCCATCCTCACTATACCTGTACCCCATCCTCGCTGCACCGCTCCCCATCCTCACTATACCTGCACCCCATCCTCGCTGCACCGCTCCCCATCCTCACTATACCTGTACCCCATCCTCACTGCACCGCTCCCCATCCTCACTATACCTGTACCCCATCCTCACTGCACAGCTCCCCATCCTCACTATACCTGTACCCCATCCTCACTGCACCGCTCCCCATCCTCACTATACCTGTACCCCATCCTCGCTGCACCGCTCCCCATCCTCACTATACCTGTACCCCATCCTCACTGCACCGCTCCCCATCCTCACTATACCTGTACCCCATCCTCGCTGCACCGCTCCCCATCCTCACTATACCTGTACCCCATCCTCACTGCACCGCTCCCCGTCCTCACTATACCTGTACCCCATCCTCGCTGCACCGCTCCCCATCCTCACTATACCTGCACCCCATCCTCACTGCACCGCTCCCCATCCTCACTATACCTGTACCCCATCCTCGCTGCACCGCTCCCCATCCTCACTATACCTGCACCCCATCCTCGCTGCACCGCTCCCCATCCTCACTATACCTGTACCCCATCCTCACTGCACCGCTCCCCATCCTCACTATACCTGTACCCCATCCTCACTGCACCGCTCCCCATCCTCACTATACCTGTACCCCATCCTCACTGCACCGCTCCCCATCCTCACTATACCTGTACCCCATCCTCGCTGCACCGCTCCCCATCCTCACTATACCTGTACCCCATCCTCACTGCACCGCTCCCCATCCTCACTATACCTGTACCCCATCCTCGCTGCACCGCTCCCCATCCTCACTATACCTGCACCCCATCCTCGCTGCACCGCTCCCCATCCTCACTATACCTGTACCCCATCCTCACTGCACCGCTCCCCATCCTCACTATACCTGTACCCCATCCTCACTGCACCGCTCCCCATCCTCACTATACCTGTACCCCATCCTCACTGCACCGCTCCCCATCCTCACTATACCTGTACCCCATCCTCGCTGCACCGCTCCCCATCCTCACTATACCTGTACCCCATCCTCACTGCACCGCTCCCCATCCTCACTATACCTGTACCCCATCCTCGCTGCACCGCTCCCCATCCTCACTATACCTGCACCCCATCCTCGCTGCACCGCTCCCCATCCTCACTATACCTGTACCCCATCCTCGCTGCACCGCTCCCCGTCCTCACTATACCTGTACCCCATCCTCACTGCACCGCTCCCCATCCTCACTATACCTGTACCCCATCCTCGCTGCACCGCTCCCCATCCTCACTATACCTGCACCCCATCCTCGCTGCACCGCTCCCCATCCTCACTATACCTGTACCCCATCCTCACTGCACCGCTCCCCGTGGCACACCCCTCTGGAGCTATAGAATGGCTGGCACTATACACAGGCTGCCCCTGGAGACCCCGCGGCACAGGCACCATACTGCCCCGGGACACACTCACCGTCAGGCCGGTGCCCAGGACGATGACATCGTACTCCTCATCCATCCTGCCCGCAGTCCGCAGCCACCGCCCTCAGCACAGAGCCGCAATGTATCCCCGCTGCTGCCGCTGCTGCTGCCGGATAATGGCTGGACCAAAGATGGCTGCACACTGCACCGCCCTGTCTGCCTCCGCGACGGCAAGTAGTCCCTGGCTGTGACCCGGGCCCAGAAGCTACAGTGAGGCGTGGCAGGGAGCGGAGGCACGGGTGGCGGCCAGCCACAGTCCAGCGTAGTCCGGGGGCTCGGAGAGCAGTGACACGTAACACTTCCCGGAACCCTCTGCTCTGTCATCCAGGGATGGACAGGGAGAGTGACCTCAGTGATGCGGCCCGAAATGTGGATCACTGCGCGCCTGCATCATCTGTGGGGAGGATGCTCTAATGTCATTTATCTCATGGTGCTCCTAATATCTTCTGTGCCACCCATATATGCTGTGTAATACCCTATATACCTGTCTAATACCACCCATATATACTGTGTAATACCCCGTATACCTAATACCACCCATATATATACTGTGTAATACCCTGTATACCTGTCTAATACCACCCATATATGCTGTGTAATACCCTGTATACTTAATACCACCCATATATACTGTGTAATACCCTATATACCTGTCTAATACCACCCATATATACTGTGTAATACCCTGTATACCTAATACCACCCATATATATACTGTGTAATAACCTATATACCTAATACCACCCATATATATACTGTGTAATACCTTATATAAATGTCTAATACCACCCATATATGCTGTGTAATACCCGGTATACCTAATACCACCCATATATGCTGTGTAATACCCTGTATACCTAATACCACCCATATATACTGTGTAATAACCTATATACCTGAAGGGTTAGCTCTTCTGTCTTTGTAAATATTACTTTTTATATGATCAATTTCCTTATAATAAGTATAGTGTAAAAGTGAATATTTCTACCTCCCTAATGAAGGGTTAAACATGCTATATGAATTGTTATGTGTTTGAATAGACACGTACGCACTCTCTACAAGATGCCTTTGTCTGTTCATATAATATAAGGCTTGTGTGTGTCTTATCTTCAAGGACAATTACATACCAGATCAAAACTGTTACTTCTGTGTGTTACTAAAATATCCTGCATGTAATGTCGTATGCTACTTCTATTTATCCAATCATATGCTTGCACATATTGTATACACCCATGTTTCTTTTCTATATAGTACTCTGTAATTTATTAAATAAACAGTGTGAATTTTTACTGCTTGTGTTGTGCATGTAACTGATAGCGTAAAGGTTTACACTCCCAGACGTCTGAGAGGCCATCACATCGAGGGTTAAAGAATATAAGGGCAAATCCTTTCAGCTGGGGGCTATGTCCGGAATTCAGTGATCGTCCCTGAATGGTAAAAATAGAGAATTTATTGTCTGTCTTTGCCATACAGGATTGCGGTCATACACTGAAGCTGAATCCGTGTCAGTGTTCCGGGAACACGTGACAAGGTAATATTTAAGTCCGGGACTTAATATTACGAAGTTTTATGTAAAAGCATAAAACAGGTATCAGGGATACCATAGAATCTTTAATGTCTGGGACTTAAAGATACGTCTGAGAAAGGACCAGGCGTCCAAGCGCAATTCTCCAAAGACGTTAGTATCTGGGATACTTTAAAAAAAAAAAAAAAAAAAAATAGACCTGGGGTCTATACATAACGTAGATTATACCTCGATCTGATCGTCTATATATATATTCTTGTATGTTGTAGTGAGATAAGTTCTTATATTTGGTTCAGACGGCTGGTAAGTTTTCGTCTGCCAGATATCTTTACTCAAACACTTTTCTTGCTTCCTGTTTAAAACGCTGTATTTTTCTGACATCTTGTACGAATGGTAAGCGTACCCGTCAAAAGATTTCATGTTCTCGTTATACAGATAATATTGTGATATTGTCAATGACTAATTAACTGGTGTTAGCTAATGCATGCATAGAAAGTTTTTGTAAATTGCATTTTTTGTTGTGAAATTGCATAGAAGGTTTTTTTTTTTTTGTAAACTGCATTTTTGTTGTGATATTGCATGGACAGTTGTTGTAAGTTGTTGTGGAAATTGCGTAGAAAGCTGGTGTAGATTGCATTTACTATGGGAGGGGGTCAGAGTAAGACAGTCATTTATCCTCCACCTTTACCAGGGGAGACATGTAAGGAGTATGTTGCTCGTAACTCCACCACAGATTATTATTTAGTTAACCCATGGGTGGATAATTTAGCGGGATGGACAGAGAAAGCAGGACAGGACCCATTCCTACGGGAAGGCAGTAATTACCCTTTCTATATGGAGATTTAAGAAAAAATGTCAGTTCCCAACAGCACAGAAGCGAGGCTGCAGAGAGATCCCTCTCCCTCCCCCTTGCATTCCAATGTATCCTGCGCTCAGAGACACAAATCTCTTGGCAGCAGTAACCCTTTCACACTAGATGGGATTGCCTCCAGCTCCACTGCTGGAGGGTGCGTCCACTAGCTCTATCCCTAGCACCAATAACCCAGAGTTTAGATAATAGTAAAACACTGTCCCAAGCCCACTATTACCCTCGATGGCTGTATATCTTATTTGCGCAAAGCTTGCAAAGGACGCAGCTATACACATATGAAGGAAGTCTTTTTTGCCTGTCGCTGTAGCTTGTAAACAGAAACCTTCATAGTCTGTTACTGCGTTTTGGAAAAGGTTTAAGGACTGCTGGACAGATGACGCTAGCTTACCTTTGCTTAACTCAGAAAGCTTACTCATTTCCCCACCCACTCATGCCTATCAGAACTCCAGACGCTTTGACAGACAGAACCAACCCCGCAGTCAGGGAAGATTCCAAAGACCCCGCGCACTGACGGGGCCCGGAGGAGGGCATCCCAGCCTTTATTCAACTCTCCCGTCATAGTAAAGATTCACCTCTGCTGCCACTTATTATAAATGGAAGTAAAATTCCCTTTTTAGTGGACAGCGGTGCAACAACCAGTGTTTTGTGTTCTGACCTATGCAGTATCCCCTCTCACCAGAAAAGATAGAAGGTCTCCGCCCCATGATACAGCAATTCTTACAACAGGGTATTCTCAGACATATTGTATCACCATACTGTACTCCTGTGAACCCTGTTGCCAAAGCTGATGGTAGTATAAGATTTGTACAGGATCACAGAGCGATCAATCAGTTAATTGTCCCAATTGCACCAATTGTTCCAGATGTAAACTCACTCATTTCTGCAATCCCTGCAGATGCTGCGTTCTTCTCTGTAATTGATTTGAAGAATGCCTTTTTTTCAGCATACCTGTAGATTCACAGACACAATTACTTTTTGCCTTTTCTTTTGAGGGTAAACAACTTACCTGGTGCAGATTAATGACGCACCTGTTGTCTCCAGGCCACATTGAGGCCCTGGCAACCTCACCATGGTTCAGTCCTGCTACAGTATGCAGATGATCTGCTGCTCTGTAGTAAAACTGAGGAGGCCTGCCGAGAGGATGGTGTTTCATTACTAAACTGGCTTTGTGAATGTGGACACAAGTTGTCCAAAATAAAAATGCAATGGTGTAAAAAGCATGTTGATTACTTAGGTTTTGTGCTCACTCAGGGAGAGAGGAAAGTCAGTCCACAACGCATACAGTCTGTATTGGGCCTGGTCACCCCAACTACCCAGAGGGAACTACTGTCCTTCCTGGGTATGGTAAATTACTGCAGACAGTGGATTTCTGATTGCTCTTATTATGATAACATTTTGAGACAAGCCACACTGAAGGACAAACCTAAAACTGTACAATGGTCACAAGAAATGTTAACTGCATATGAAAGTTTAAAATGTATGTTGATGAAAAGTCCGGCACTTGGCCTCCCCAATTATGTACTACCTTTCCATCTATATGCAAGGGACAATTGTAAAACCATGGCGGGGGTGCTCACACAGTTTCATGGAGGGAAGTTGCGCCCCGTGGCATTTTTTTCCCAAAGTCATGCCAGTGTCTGTGCAGGGTATGCCTGCCTGCCTCAGGGCTTTGGCAGCCTGTGCAATGGTTGCAGAAATGGCCACTACCCTCACTTTAGGCCACATCACAGTACTCCACACCACACATGATGTCCTGGCAATACTTAAAGGCTTACACACAGCACATGTCAGCACAACGCCTTAGTGGATATGAAGTACTCCTTTTGAGTAACCCTACCCTTACCATCAAGTACACTGCTAGTTCTTCTGGCCCTGCACCCATTCTCAATGCCCTTTTAGGCTTGAAAGGTCCCGAGGATGAACCACCTGACCTACATGACTGTGCTGCTTCCATTGAAGCTGAAACTTCTCCCAGACTTGACATGTCTCCCGTTCCCATACCAGGCGCAGACATAGTTTTTGTTGACAGCTCCTGTAGTAGGCCCAATGACAATACATACCAGGCTGGCTATGCCATTGTCACCCTCCCTGACACTGTGTTGGAAACCCTGCCAATACCTTATCAGTCCGCGCAAGCTGCAGAACTCATTGCACTCACTAGAGCATGTCCCTCCCTTGACAACGTCCATCTGCTCACTCAACTTCAAGCTGCTGCGACTAATGCTGATCTCTCCGACTGAACTTACCCAATTCTGCAGAAAAAATCCTAAATCAGGATTAATCTGCAAAGAGGGGAAACCCTGTATACCCCAGTCCAGTGCCCCTTTGCTCGTTGCCCAGTGCCGTGGTGTTGGTCACCGTGGTGAAGCCACAACACTCCTCCTACTAACCAATGATTTTTATGTTACTAATGCCAAATCACTTGTGGACCAGTATGTTAGCAGATGCATCACTTGCCTCAGGAACAACCCTAATAAAGCTAAACACCAGCATCTTGAACACCCCACAAAAGACTCTAGGTTACTCCCCATTTGAAATACTAATGGGCAGACCCTTTTCCTACACCCTGGGCTAAGAAACCACTAGTAATACAGGAAGGAGATCTAGAACTCATCAGAGAAGAGTATGTCAGGTCCCTGATAACAAAACTGAATGAAATTGAACATGAGGTTGTTTGTAAAAACCCTTTGAATCCACAGGAACCTACACACCCCTTTAAAGTCGGAGACAGAGTCGTGGTGAAGGTGCTCCCCAGGAACAAGAGCCCAGGAGACTTCACCTATGGTCCAGAGACAGAGGTCGTAGCAGTTACCCGAACAGCAGTCCTGACAGAGGAAAGTCCTACCTGGATCCATGCATCCCGAGTAAAAAAAGGTTCCTAGACCAGACCTAGAGAGGGAAGCAAGTGATTCCAGTGAGGTACGAACCGGGGCAGACAGCCCTGACCTCCCACCTAGCGAAGAAAGAAGAACAGAAGAAGATGAAGAACCTGCCCCCTATCTCTATCCTGGGGACTATCTCGATAGCCCTACTGGCCCTCATTCACCTCACAATATGTGAAGTCGACATCACACAAACAGATGGGGTCCCCACCTTGTGGTACAATTCCTCCAATACACACGTAGCCACATACATCCTTGATTATTTCATGTTCCCTAAACTTGCTGACAACAAACACAATAAAAGCAACTGTTATGTCTGTGGCAAATCTAGGCCCCACCTAGGTACAGTGCCCCTTAATATACCCCTAGAACAGGAAAATTGTTTTTTCAGCCTTTTTAATGATCACCGATGACCCCACTCCTCCCTCTAATACTCCTGTTAATCGAAAGAAAAGAGCACTCCCAGGAGGTAGCTTTGACCCCCACGTATACATTGATGCTATAGGGGTCCCAAGAGGTGTTCCAAATGAGTTCAAAGCTAGAGATGAGGTGGCTGCGGGTTTTGAGTAATTGTTTCCTATAGTAACTGTAAATAAAAACGTAGCCTGGATTAATTATATATATTATAATCAACAAAGATTTGTTAATGATACCAAAGATGCTCTTAAAGGTATAGCTGAACAGCTAGAAGCCACTTCCCAAATGACATTCCAAAATAGAATGGCCCTTGACATGATCCTAGCAGAAAAAGGCGGTACATGTGTTTACATTAGTAAGGTGGAAGGCTGTTGTACATATATTCCTGACAACACTGGTCCCAATGGTAAGGTTACTTTAGCCATAAACGAGTTAGAAACCTTATCCATAGAACTTAAGAAAAATTCAGGTATTGATAACCCATGGAGCCAATATTTTGGATGGTTTGAAAATTGGAAACAGGCTCTTGTGCAAATAAGCATATTCATACTTGTAACTTTAATTCTTGTAGGCATTATAGTTTATTGTGTAATCCCCTGTGGAAAGAAACTTACCTCCAAAGGCATTGATAAGGCCCTGATGTACTATGATATAACCACCAGTCCTGTCACCTCCTCTGATAGTAAGGGACCCGACGATTATGTCCAATATCTCAAGAACTGGAGGAACAAGAAAGGAGCCTCACTCAAGAATCATGTCATATAATAATCATGATTCTAAGAGGGGATTGAAGGGTTAGCTCTTCTGTCTTTGTAAATATTACTTTTTATATGATCAATTTCCTTATAATAAGTATAGTGTAAAAGTGAATATTTCTACCTCCCTAATGAAGGGTTAAACATGCTATATGAATTGTTATGTGTTTGAATAGACACGTACGCACTCTCTACAAGATGCCTTTGTCTGTTCATATAATATAAGGCTTGTGTGTGTCTTATCTTCAAGGACAATTACATACCAGATCAAAACTGTTACTTCTGTGTGTTACTAAAATATCCTGCATGTAATGTCGTATGCTACTTCTATTTATCCAATCATATGCTTGCACATATTGTATACACCCATGTTTCTTTTCTATATAGTACTCTGTAATTTATTAAATAAACAGTGTGAATTTTTACTGCTTGTGTTGTGCATGTAACTGATAGCGTAAAGGTTTACACTCCCAGACGTCTGAGAGGCCATCACATCGAGGGTTAAAGAATATAAGGGCAAATCCTTTCAATACCTAATACCACCCATATATATACTGTGTAATAACCTATATACCTAATACCACCCATATATGCTGTGTAATACCCTATATACCTGTCTAATACCACCCATATATATACTGTGTAATACCCTGTATACCTAATACCACCCATATATATACTGTGTAATAACCTATATACCTAATACCTCCCGTATATGCTGTGTAATACCCTGTATACCTAATACCACCCATATATATACTGTGTAATAACCTATATACCTAATACCACCCATATATATACTGTGTAATACCCTGTATACCTAATACCACCCATATATGCTGTGTAATACCCTGTATACCTAATACCACCCATATATATACTGTGTAATACCCTATATACCTAATACCACCCATATGTGCTGTGTAATACCCTGTATACCTAAGACCACCCATATATGCTGTGTAATACCCTGTATACCTATCTAATACTACCCATATATGCTGTGTAATACCCTGTATACCTAATACCACCCATATATGCTGTGTAATACCCTGTATACCTATCTAATACTACCCATATATGCTGTGTAATACCCTATATCCCTAATACCTCCCATATATGCTGTGTAATACCCTATATACCTAATACCTCCCATATATATATATATATATATATATATATATATATATACTGTGTAATAACCTATATACCTGTCTAATGCCACCCATATATGCTGTGTAATACCCTTTATACCTATCTAATACCACCCATATATGCTGTGTAATACCCTATATACCTGTCTAATACCACCCATATATACTGTGTAATACCCTATATACCTATCTAATACCACCCATATATGCTGTGTAATACCCTATATCCCTAATATCTCCCATATATGCTGTGTAATACCCTATATACCTAATACCTCCCATATATATACTGTGTAATAACCTATATACCTGTCTAATGCCACCCATATATGCTGTGTAATACCCTGTATACCTAATATCACCCATATATGCTGTGTAATACCCTGTATACCTAATATCACCCATATATGCTGTGTAATACCCTATATAAATATCTAATACCACCCATATATGCTGTATAATACCCTGTATACCTAATATCACCCATATATGCTGTGTAATACCCTATATACCTATCTAATACCACCCATATATGCTGTGTAATACCCTATATCTCTAATACCTCCCATATATGCTGTGTAATACCCTATATACCTAATACCACCCATATATACTGTGTAATACCCTGTACTCCTATCTAATACCACCCATATATGCTGTGTAATAACCTATATACCTAATACCACCCATATATATACTGTGTAATAACCTATATACCTAATACCACCCATATATGCTGTGTAATACCCTATATACCTATCTAATACCACCCATATGTGCTGTGTAATACCCTGTATACCTAATACCACCCATATATATACTGTGCAGTGGCGTGCGGTGAGGTCAGTGGCTGGTGAGGCACTACCATAATGTCCGCCGATTCCTGACGATGACCCCTACCGCCACCAAGCCAATGCCCGCTACTGCCTCTGAGCCGATGCCCGCTGCCACCGCCAATGTCTTACAAATTCGGCCACCATCAACTGACCCAGCCC